>NW_022196903.1:56616338-56631660 GCF_008632895.1 Mastomys coucha
GAAATAAAATAAAAAAAAAAAAAGAAGTATCCTTTGAACTCTAAAGGGGTCAAAGATCCAAAGGTTGAGAACTGTAAATAGATAATTTTCCTATCATTTCTCTTTCTATAAAGAATACTATTACAATTATGAATTAAGAAAATGGTACACAGGGTACCATTTTCTGAGTTAGACCACAGATGTGCTTTTGGGCATAGCTTTGTAATTTCTGGTCTACAAGATAATTAGATATTAAATGGTGCTTATAGGTCAGGCATCACATATGACCTGGTAAACACAATGTAATTTCAGATATGATCCTCATTTTCATGAGCAATGACCAGGTCAAAAGATTTTGAATAAAATTATATTTAATTCTTTGTTGTTGAAGAGTAGATCAAAGACCTTGTCCATGCTGAACACATAACTAAGACAAAGCTACAGCCACAAAACATATTACACAAACAAATTTAAATACAGTTTGTGTCAGGGAACTTAGTAATTAAAATATTTAAGGATATTAGATCAGTTTTATATTTAAGAAAATTGTAATAACCACACCAATTATATTTTTGTGTTCTGTGAAAAATAAGTAATATATATTTTTCACACTTTTAAAAACAAAGTAACACTTCACACTTTTCTCGTAAAGCAAATTTAGCAAGTGTATGTGCATGTGTGTGTGTGATGCAGCTAAAAGAAAGCTAATGTAAAGGATAATTTTATTTAAAATAACAATTTTAAAGAATTTTCAGCTATATTTCAATATGAACTATGAAAATATCATATTATATACTTTATGCTTTATATGAAGAAATTAATTGAGTCAATTTTAATGACACTAGTACTCCTTTTCTTAAATGTATTGATGTTAAATAACTGTACAAAACAATTTATGATTTTAATAAGCACACAATATGGATATCTATGTATTTTTATACATAGATACGTATATGATAATCAAAATCACATAATTGAATGTTTATTTATTTGTTTATTTTTGTTTGATGTAATTCAATCATAATATAATACAAATACCAAAAACATGGTATTAGTTAATTTTCAGTTGCTGTAACAAAAACCTTGAAAAACAAAATTTATAAGAGAAAACCTTTAGTGGATCTCACAGCTGCAGAGGATTTAAGTCCATGATCAATAAAGTATGGCACAAGCAGATATTATGGTCGAATATCCAATTCAATTTTATTTGCTTTAGGCATCACATGTTTTTATTGTAGCATTATTTAATTTTTCCATATAATTTTAGTGACAGAATCTTTAAACTATGAATTTTTAATATAGATAGACTCACTAACATCCCATTTAACAGTTGCTAGATTTTAAATCTTATCTGTATAAAAAAAGCTGCAGGTTTTGTAACATTATCAAATCTGAGCTATATGTGAAAAGAACCTTGGAATACCTTATATTTAAGTTCATGTAGTATCTTGAGATAGTTCCCTGTGATTCCTGATTGGATGGCCAGTGCATGCAGAGGTGGTTATGGTTACTAGTAATATGGATAGAAGTCCAAAATGAATGGATGAGAATAAGGCAGGGAGACAAAAAGCTCTTCCTCCCAATTTTTGCAGCATCTGGATATGATTATCAAATAACCTATGGTATGTCAAATAAGCAAAAATAAAAAAAAAATTGCTGTGACTTCAAAATAAATTGATAGGCATTTAAACTTGGAAAGATTTTTTTTTTTCTTTTTTGGTCAGATTTAATGTAGCTGAGTTCACTATGTATATCAAGGGAGATTATAGAAGCCTGGCAAGTTAGTTTATAAGGACACTATCTCTAAAGTTTCCAATTAAGCATTTCACATCACGACAAAAAAAAATCTCAAAATAGTATATATACTTCATTGTTATCTTAGATTGCTTTAAATAATTAAATATTTTTCAAGAAAGAAGTAAATTTATTTATTTATTTATTCACTTTAAACCTGATCTGTCCCCTCACATCTACTCCCATTCCCACCTTTACAAGTCACTCCTCCCATTACTCCCTCTTGTCACCAAGAGAAAGTGAAGATCTTGTTTTCCCTGCTCTGAGACATCCAGGACTAACAGCTTCCTTTCCCACCGAGGCCAAACCTGTCAATCCAGTTAGGGGATGGAGATCTATTCTCAGGCAACTGAATCAGACACCACCTCCACTCTAACCATTAGGAGATCCAAACAAAGACCAAAAGCATATCTGCTACAGATGTGTAAGGGGCCTATGTCCAGCTTCTGTGTGCTCTTTGGTTGGCGGTTAGGTCTCTGTAAGCTCACATTGACACATGTTAGGTGACTCTGTAGGTTGTCTTGTGGTGTCCTTGACCCTTCTGGCTAGCTGAATTCTACCCCTACTCTTCCACAAGACTTCCCAAAAACTGAATGATGTTTCTCAGGAGACAGTGAGATTAAGTTCCTGTCTGGCTTTTCCTTGAGCAGAGAGCCTGGTATAGGCCAATGGAGCTATGGCTGGACAAAGGACTTCAGGGACAACAGGTACTTAGTTCAGACACACTCTTTACATAAAATTATTTAATAAAGTATCAGGCAAAAAAATGAATAAATATTTTAGTATTTTACATTTCCCTGTGTAGATATGCTTGTTTTTATAGATCACTTGTTCATGAGCATGTCCTTTTCTAATAATTTTTGTATTTTAAACTACTATAAATATTTTATATTACATACATTGGTGTTAATAAGGAGAGGATACTAATTTTATATGTTTAAATAAAGGATTTTGAAGAAATGTTATTAAATAAACTCTCAAAACTTACAAATTCCAATAGTTAATTTATAACAATTATGGTTCTTTTATAAGCAAAGTTGTGTCCTTTGATATGATCTGGGTTTTATTTATTTATAATGATGTATTCTCTGAATAAGTTTTTAGCCAGTTTATGTTTTTATGCAACTATGATACTCAGATAAATTTGTATATTTTGGATAAAACAAACTACAGAAATATTTGAAAGTTTTTCTTAAGTTATCTGTGCTTTGGAGCTGACAATCAGGAGGTAATATGGTTAAAGAACTCAGAAGGATGGTAAAAGGGCGAAAGAAAAAAAAGTTAAAATATACCCTCAAAAATACTAAAACAAAACACAGAAATTAATTTCAAGAAGGTGATTAACAAAGTCTATTTTACTCTGTGGAAAAACTAGTATGCCCTGGGAGAAAAGAAAATGAGTAGTTGAATGTAGGAACATTCAGCTGGAATGCCATGTCCTTCCTTCATGAAACGATTTTTGTTCTTTCATATCTATCTTGGTTTTTAACAACATGAAATACAAATTTAAGACTAGTTAGAAGTCAGCTGTGATTACAAAACCATGGAAACTAGCACCTAATCACAAATGTTTAAATAACATTTACTTAGTTTCTCTTTCTTTCTCTGTGTGTATGTGTGTGTGTGTGTGTGTGTGTGTGCATGTGTGTGTGTATGTGTGTGTGTGTGTGTGTGTGTGTGTGTGTGTGTTGCTTATATAACAGTGAATCTTTGCACAACAGAGGAAAATTTTCAGAACTTGGTTCTCTTTCCAACATCAGGGACCTGCTGGTCAAATTCAAATTGTCATGCTCAGTGGCAAGTATCCTTACTTTCTGAGCCATCATGTCAGCCCTTGAATTTTTTTTTATTAGATGTTTCCTTTATTTACAATATCTCCTTTCCCAGGTTCCCCTCCAAAACATAAAATAAAATAAAATAACAAAAACTAAAAGAAACCCCTGTTCTCTCCCCCCTTCCCCTGCTCACCACCCCACACCCTCCTGTTTACTGGCCCTGGCATTCCCCTACACTGGGGCATAGAACATTCACAGGGCCAAGGGCCTCTTCTCCCATTGATGACCAACTTAGCCATCCTCTGCTATACATATGCTGCTGGAACCATTAGACCTACCACATGTACTCTTTGTTTGGTGTTTTAGTCTCTGGGAGCTCTGAGGGTACTAGTTAGTTCATATTGTTGTTCATCCTAAGGGACTGCAAACCTTTCAGTTCCTTGGGTCCTTTCTCTAGCTCCTTCATTGGGGAGCCTGTATTCAGTCCAATGGATGGCTGTGAGCCTCTACTTCTGAATTAGTCGGGTACTGTCAGAGCCTCTCAGGAGACAGCTATATCAGGCTCCAGCACTTGCTGGCATCCACAATGGTATCTAGATTTGATGATTGAATATGGGAAGGATTCTCAGGTGCAGCAGTCTCTGAATTGTCCTTAGCCCTTGAATTTTAAATATATATTTTAAACTTAATAAAGCATATGAAAGAGCTGAGAAAACAAACAATGGAACTGAGAAAGCCATGTAGGAAACTGATGCCTCCATCATCATGCTGCAGAATAGCAGGCTATCTCCTTTGAACAGAATTCAAGGTCTGTCTATCCCCAGATTCCAGGAACTTTTCATTCCCTCTTACCCAAGAGAGAGCTATTAGAATATTAGTGCTACTCTTCAGTGTTATACACTATAACTTGCCGTGCCTATTAGTCATCTCTAGTCTCTCTCTCTCTCTCTCTCTCTCTCCCTCTCTCTCTCTCTCTCTCTCCTTCCCTCCCTTTTTCTCTCCTTCTCTCTCCTTTCTCATCCCCTTTTTGTCTACCTCCACATCTTGTTGTCTAGTTACTGAGTTTAAGTATTACCTTTATTTTTCTCCTAAGAATCTCAGTTGTTCGTGTACAAATGTGTAGTACAGGTAAACAGAAATTACATTGAATAAAATATTTAAATAGAATTGTAGAATAGTTTAGATGGATAAGATTTCCTAGTAATGGTATGGTTTTATCTGTCATTTGTTTCTTACATATTTAACAAATATAGACCTCAAATATACTTAAAATTAGTTATAGATTTACTAGAAGACATCAAATACATGGACTTTAGAAAGTCCAGGGTTGCATAGCTGGACTATGTAACTCTGTCCTCTAAGAGAAAACAACTACAACCACAACAACCACAACCACTGCAACCACCACCACCACCACAGCAAAACCAAAGAAACAGGAGGAAACTTTTAAAGTCTAAGATTGTTTTCCTAGCATTTATTTGTTTTCTGTATTGATTTTGGAAGCAATTGATATAATTCAGGAAAACTTTAGAGAATTTCCTTTGACTATTGGTGTGAGCTATCATATAAAATCTGGTAATTAATCATCACACAATCATAGAAACAAATGAATCATTTCATTTTAAACCCTGATATAGGATGTTATAAAGTATTTTCTTTTTTAAAAAACCCGGGTTTATTTGGGTTTTTATTATTTTTCTTCTATTTTAATACTAGACACTCTAATTGAAACAATAAAGGCAGTTTGATGAATTTTTACCTCTTATTATGTAATAAAAACATGATGTTTCTTGATTTTTACATTTCTTAATTAGCTTTTTGAGTGTGGGTATGACAAGAAGCATTAGTTCATAGTACTGTTATGTTAACATGAACAAGTATATTCAGATAGACACTGATTAGTGTTTAAAAACATTGGTCTACAGAGTTTTCAATTGGGCACATTAATTAGCACAGCACTATTCAATCATTCAGGAAATATAATAGTCTTGAGTACATTTGAAATTGTTTTGTCTCTTCTAATGAGTTGAATTCTCTCCCTGTGAGTGCCATTGGAAGGTAAGACAAATGGAGATGAACTACATAGATGATCCTTACTAAATAATGTTGAGTTTTAATTAAAAACAGAATAATTGAAGAGCGAATAGTGCATCTTCTTAAAGTTAA
This sequence comes from Mastomys coucha, assembly GCF_008632895.1. Taxonomy (NCBI): domain Eukaryota; kingdom Metazoa; phylum Chordata; class Mammalia; order Rodentia; family Muridae; genus Mastomys; species Mastomys coucha. The sequence goes on from NW_022196903.1 coordinate 56,622,053, forward strand.
AGTTTCATATAATTAAAATAAGATGCTTTTTAATGAATTCTGGGTATCAGTTTTCCACACTTCCAAGAGTTAATCATGGATCTGTTTGTTCAGGAGAAGGTCACAATAAAAACAGAAAGAAAAAACAGAGAGAGAGAGAGAGAGAGAGAGAGAGAGAGAGAGAGAACACCCCCCCCAATGAGACAAACAACAATTCCAAACTCTCATCCCACTGGCAGAATTGGGGGAATCTCGTTGCTTCTTAAAGTTATGACAAGCCTGGAGGCTGTGAATTCTGAACTTCATGTGAAGGGACTGCTCCTAGTGCCTTCTCTCAAGAATTCTACACAGTACAGTACAGTTAGTTCAAAGACATTTCCCTAATATGTTCATGCACAGCACTGTTAATGATGTCCTGCACCATTCTCCTTATAAATAGCTGAAAGCTATATTAGACTCAACAGAATACTAGGGGTAATAGTGTCTGCTCTCTCAGGAAAACTTTTATTGGATTAAATTAATCAGGTTAAGCAACCATTACTTTCTATCTATATATGTAACTCATGACCAGGATTATCACCAAGATCTTCATTAGTTTTCTGTTTTACCTTTGCTATTACCTGGTCTTCTTCGACATAAGCTCTACTTACTGCCATATTTTCATCTTTTTGCCAAATTTTCGTTCTATGATGAGAGATCTGTTTATAGTACAGCTGAGGCACAGAACAGCAACCTAATCCTCTGTCCATTCACAAACTGGGGGTGCAAAACATTTCAAGTCAACGTTAATGTGAGTAGCATAATGGAAATATCTAAAATAAAAAAAACCTAAAGCTTATTGTATATATTGAAAAAAAAAGAAAATAATAATTCCTTTATCCATGAGATGGAACACAAAAAAGAAAAGCTTGCTTTAGTTACAATTTTAACAGTTAATACTACTTATAAAAGCTCTGTTTCAGGGAAACATTAAGAAACACAGTTTCCAAAACAGTTTTTTGCTCCACAACAAACAACTTCTCCCATTTTTTCCATTTGGTTAGAGTGGAGCACTGTGACATGAAGGCTGCCTCTTTATCTCCTGATCAAAAGAAGTCCTCACTTCACCCTGGGGCTCATTGATCCTGCTGTGCATCCTGTTTCTCCCACACAGTTCAACCACAGTATTTCAGTTTTGGAGGCTGTCAGTGATTTTGTTTCCTTCATGTACTTTTTAAGAAATCACACAGTTTAAATAACACTTTTTGCTAATTGGTATTAGAAATTATGTTAATTGATTCTGAAAAGCTAATTACATTTGCTTATCAGGTGCACATCATGCTATGTTGTGTTACTTTTATATTTAATTTGTTAATATTTTTCTAAGCAAACTTCCCTCAAAGCTTATAAGTGATGATGACTTTGTTTACTTCTCACTATTGCTTTACATGAAAATTAGGGAAATCTCAACCTGTGACTCAGGGGGTACTTCCTCTGCCACTATTTTGGGAGCAATTATAGAGATTGGTAGCATCAGTGTAAAGTATAATCACTCAATGAAACCACTGGACCTCATTTTAATCTTTTAAGATTATTTATTTTAGTTATTCGATAGAAACATGTATACATATTGTAGTTTCGAAGTGATAGCTTTGGCAGATTTTGTCTTTTGCCAAAGTGATCTATTTTATCTATGTTACCAGTCACCAAATTCGAGGCTGTGGGTGTTTGACTATTATTGTTATTCCTTTAAATTTTATTGGATCTGAAGTTATCCCTTTTCATTTTTAATATTAGTAATTTGTTTCTACAGTCTTATATTTTCTTATGTTAGTGGGTGGTTCTGTGATTTTAAGTTTTTTTTTTTTTTGATCTGAGTCTGTATCTCATTTCAACACGTGTAATGTTTATTAATTTATTTTGTTACTTTGAATTTATTTTCTTCTTTGTATATTAATCTCAGGCAGGTCTTTTGTAATGTATCCTTTCTCTTTTTTCTAATATATCCTTTATACTGCTATGTCTGCATTTCACAAGTTGCAGAAGTTTAATTTTCTTTTCTACCAGTTTTAAATGGGGTTAATTTCCCTTGAGATTTCGTTTTTGTCCCATGTGTTTTATGTAAGCATGCAATTTAGTCTCCAAGTACTTAACAATGTTCCAATTATCTTCTTATTAATTTTTAGTTTGATTTCTTTGTGGACTGAGAATAGACATTACATCCTCTTGTTTTAAAACTGTTAAGGTATATTTTCTTGTCTATAATGTGACTTTTTAAATAAGGATTCCTTCTGAACTTGAGAAGAAGCTATACTTTTCTGTTATTGGTTATAGTAAGCTGCAAATATTAATTATATTCATTTGCATACTTGAGAGGATTTGATTTTCTCTTTTGCCAAATCAAACCACTATTGGTGGTTGTCCCAAATAGTGATATGCTTTTAATCTATCCAATTTCATTTTATAATAATGGACATGAACTATGTAGGAAGTGCAACAACTGTGATGCACTGCATTTCAGAACATTAACATTTTACACACATATACACACACACACACAGTGTTTTATTCATATTATTTTCAATTGAAAATAAGGATAATAGTTCAGGCATGGTGGCACATACATTTAAGCCCATCAATTGGGAGGAAAATGCAGATAGGTCTCTATGACCTACTTGATCTACAGAGTGAGTTCAGGACAGTCAGGATTACAAGGAGAGACCCTATGTCAAAAAGCAGAATTAAAAGGGAGTGGGGAGGGATTAAATTATGAAATTCTTTAGTCTTTCACTAATGTGCTTGCTCCCATTATTCAGAGTCATGTTTCTGGCATCAATTATTTTCATTTGATTGGATTAAAATTAATTTCAAAACAATTTGGAGAAGTTAGATCTAATGACTACAAATTAGTTCAACTTTTTGTGTTCCTGAGGTGATCTTTTTATTTTATTTTATTTTTTGCTTCAATTTTGAAGCTAATTTTTCTCAGCTGTAATTTCAGGACAATGTGAAAATTATTCCTCTCAACACTTGAAACATTTCACAGTGTGCCTTGTTTATTTGTAAGATGTCAGACATGATTTTTCTTATTGCCCCTGACTAGAAGTCAAGCTCTCCCTGTGTGTCTGTGAGGCTATTGTCTCTAGATTGATTTCCCCCATCTGAATCATAATGATCCAAAAGAAGATTGTCTGGGGACATCCTCTTTGGTATTCCATGTGATTCTGCATAAATGTATTTGTGTCTCACAAGAGCTTGGGGGACACTGTTAACCATGCCTGCTTTGAATGTTATATAGGTACTCCATTCTTTCCTTTCTTAATCTTGTTCTTATACATGCTACTACATTTATTGTTGTTCCATAGTTCTTGAAAAATCATTCTTACATTTTGATGTTTTTTTTTCTCCTGTATTTTTAGATTCTACAGTTTTATATTCAAAACATCAGGCTCAGTTTTTCTTCATTCATCCACAATGCTGAATCCATTAGTCATTCTTACTATTAGAACAATTTGTCATATGCAGTTTTTTTTCCTTGTTGTTGTCGCTTACAATCTCCATCTCTCACCTTAAATTTTCCATCTGCTTTTGGTTTCCATGTTAATTTTACCCTAAACATTATCTTGTATATTAATATTTTGAGTTTTGCTATCCTCTTTAAATCCCTATTTCATATTTCATTATTCCTATGTTATGGTTTTCTCTACTAAATTAAATTTAGTTTCTGTAAGTAAGTTTTGTAAGTTTTCAGGTTAAGGTAAATGTTGTTTATTGGGTTAAATGACATTTCACCAATGTCAAAAGTAGACATTTTTGGATATAGTTGTAAAGGATAAGGAAGACAATCTAATAATCTATGATAAGTTGCTAATCAATTAGTGATGTTTTTCCCTAAAGACTACAGGTTTTTTTCCCTCTCTACTTTATGAGCATCTAGGTGGACTGTATGCCAGAATTAGCTAATTGTCTTTGATAGATTGATTATTTGGTAGAGTACACTTGCATAGGTTCTTGCAAAATAGCTTTTCCTGTGGCAGGTAAGTGGATGAGAGAATGTCACACTGAATTTCTTTCTTGCTTGCTTTCTTTCTTTTTTTTTTTTTTTTTTTTTTTTTTTTTTTTTTTTTTTTTTGGTTTATCAAGACAGGGTTTCTCTGTGTAGCATGGAACTCACTCTGCAGACCAGGCTGGCCTCAAACTCAGAAATTTGCCTGCCTCTGCCTTTGCCTCCCAAGTGCTGGGATAAAAGGTTTGCCCCACCACTGCCCTGCTTCACACTGAATTTCTTAAGAAGTTCCTTTGCTTCCTCTTAATCAGAGAAGCATGGACTTTCAGACATTCCAATGTGAAAATGCAATACAGCGTCTGCACATGTCATCCAGTCTTCCCCATCTTCCAAGCTTGCCCCTTTAAGAATATTATATTCTCACACTCATTGCTAATCTTCAGCATGTCTGCTGGGGCAGATTCCTAGTTGGTCTGCTCCTGTGAAAACACCATATCCCTATCCATCTTAGAGAACCTGCTGCACTCAGACCAGTTGAGGATCTACTGCTCTCAGAGCAGTTGAGGATCAGCTGCACTCAGGGTAGTTGAACAACAGCTTGACTGCTCCACTGAAGACGCAACAGTATGAAGGCCTCCTAGAAGATTTACTGTAGCCAGGGCAACAGATCAGCAGCTTCTCTGCCCCTGTGAAGAGCCCCCAATTGGTAGGCCCCACAGGTGGTCTGATACAGTCAGGGCAACAGGCCTACTAGGAGACCTGAAGCAAACCAGGGACGAAAGAGGCAGGTTCCAAATAGTTACCCAGACCAATAAACACCAGGGATATCCACGTGGCAAAAGGCAAGGGCAAGATGATAAGCAACAGAGGCCAAAATACATGAGCATCATCAGAACCCAGTTCTCCCACCACAGCAAGCCCTGAATACATAAACACATCTGAAAATTAGAAATCTGTCCTAAAATCTTATCACATGAAGATAATAGAGTCCTTTGAGGGGAATATCAGTAACTCACATAAAGAAATACAGGAAAACACAGGTAAGCAGGTGAAGGAATTGAATAAAGCGATCCAAGACATAAAGGGGGAAGTAGAAACAATAAAGAAAACACAAATAGAGGCAAACCTGGAAATGGAAAAACTAGGAAAGAGGTCAGGAATTACAGATGTAAGTATTACCAACAGAATACAAGAGATAGAAGAGAGAATCTCAGGTGTAGAAGATACTGTAGTAGAGATTGACACAATTGTCAAAGAAAATTCAAAACATAAAAAACTCCTAACGCATAGCATCCAGGATATTCAGAACACAATGTAAGAACCAATCTAAGAATAATCAGAATAGAGGAGAATGAAGATTCCCAGCTCAAAGGACCTGAAAATGTCTTCAACAAAATCATAGAAGAAAACTTCCCTAACCTAAAGAAAGAGATGGCCATAAAGGTACAAGAAGTCTATAGAATGCCAAATAAAAGGGAACAGAAAAGAAAATCTTCTTTTCACATAACTATAAAAACAATAAATGCACAGAACAAATAAAAAATATTAAAAGCTGCAAGGGAAAAAGGCTAAGTAACATACAAAGTTGACTTATCAGAATTATACCAGACTTCTCAACAGAGCCTATGAAAGCCAGAAGAGCTTGGCCTGGGGTGTTGCAGATTCTAACAAAGCACAAATTCCAGCCCAGGCTACTATACCCAGCAAGAACCTCAATCAACATAGATGGAGAAACCAAAAATTTCCAGGACAAAACCAAATTCAGATAGTATCCATCTACCAACCCAGCCTTACAGAGGATCCTAGAAGGAAAACTCCAATACAAGGAAGGTACTTGCACCAAGGAAAGGGCAAGATATTAAACATCTCACAACAAAACAAAAAGCAGAGAGCTAAAAACACATAAAGTGACCTACAAAAACAAACATATCAGGAACCAACAGTCATCTCTTTAATATCTCTGAATATTAATGGTCTAAACTCACCTATAAAAAACATAAACTAACAGACTGGATACACAAACAAGATCCAGCATTTTGTTGCATACAAGAAACACACCTCAATAACAAATACAGAAATTATTTCAGAGTAAAAAGATGGAAAAAGGTCTTCCAAGCAAATATTCCCAAGAAAAAAGTAGGAGTTGCTATCCTAATAGCCATTAAAATAGACTTTCAACCAAATGTTATCAAACATGATGAAGAATGACACTTCATATTCATCAAGGGGAAAACCCAAAAAGAGAAATTCTCAATTCTGAACACATATGTTCCAAATGCAAGAGCACACAAATTAGTAATAGAAACTTTACTAAAACTCAAAACACACCCTACTCTCACCAACGGAGGGGTCATTGAGACAGAAACTAAACAGAGACACAGTGAAACTAAGAGAGGTTATGCTTCAAATGAATTTAGCAGATATCTACAGAACATTTCACCCTAAAAAAAATACACCTTCTTCTCAGCACCCAATACCTTCTCCAAAATCAATGATATAATTGGTCACAAAACAATCCTCAACTGATACAAGAAGACTGAAATAATACCATGCATCCTATCAGATCGCCATGGCCTAAAGCTGGTCTTCTTCCTCTTCTTTTGTGTGTGTGTGTGTGTGTGTGTGTGTATGTGTGTTTGTTAGAGAGAAAGAGAGAGAGAGAGAGAGAGAGAGAGAGAGAGAGAGAGAGAGTTTATTAGATATTTACTTTATTTATATTTCAAATGTTCTCCCAATTCCTGGATTCCCCTCTGAAATAGCTGCTATTCCATCCTTCTTCCCCATTTACCAACACACACTCTCCCTCTTCCTGGCCCTGATATTCTCATACACTGGGCATAGAGTCTTCACAGGAACAAGGGCCTCTCCTCCCATTGATGACTGACTAGACCATCCTGTGCTACATATGCAGCTGGAGCCATGAGTCCCACAGTGTGTACTCTTTGATTGATGGTTTAGTCGCTGGGAGCTCTGGAGGTACTGGTTAGTTCATATTCTAGTTCTTCCTATAGGGATGCAAACACCTTCAGCTCCTTGGGACCTTTCTCTAGCTCATCCATTGGGGACCCTGTGCTCAGTCCAATGGATGGCTATGAGCATCGACTTCTGTAATTGTCAAGCACTGGCTGAGCATCTCAGGAGACAGCTATATCAGGCTCCTGCCAGCAAGCACTTTTTGGCATCCACAATAGTGTCTGGGTTTGGTGATTGTATATGGGATGGATCCCCAGGTGGGGCAGTCTTTGGATTGTCATTCTTCCAGTCTTTGGATTGTCATTCTTCCAGTCTCTGCTCCACACTTTGTCCTGTAACTCCTTCCCTGGGTATTTTGTTCCCCCTTTTAAGAAGGACTGAAGAAACCACACTTTGGTCTTCCTTCTTCTTGAGTTTCATGTGGTTTACAGGTTGTATTTTGGGTATTTCGAGCTTCTGGGCTTATCACTGAGTGCATACCATGTGTGTTCTTTTGTGATTGGGTTACTTCACTCAGGATAAGATCCTCCAGATCCATCCATTTCCCTAAGAATATCATAAATTCATTGTTTTTAATGGCTGAGTAGTACTCCGTTATGTAAATGTACTACATTTTCTGTATCCATTCTTCTGTTGAGGAATATCTGATTTTTTTCCAGCTTCTGGCTATTATAAATAAAGCTGCTATGAACATAGTAGAGCATGTGTCCTCATTACATCTTGGAGCATCTTCTGAGTATATGCCGAGGAGGGATATGGCTGGATTCTCAGATAGTACTATGTCCAATTTTGAGGAATTACCAGACTTATATCCAGATTGGTTGTACCAGCTTGAAATCCCACCAGCAATGGAGGAGTCTTCCTCTTTCTCCACAACTTCACCAGCAGCTGCTGTCACCTGAGTTTTTCCTAGCCATTCTGACTGATATGAGGTGGAATCTCAAAGTTGTTTTGATTTGCCTTTCCCTGATGACTAAGGATGATGAACCTTTCTTTAGGTGCTTCTCAGCTATTCGTAATTCCTCTGTTGAGAATTCTTTGTTTAGCTCTGCATCCCATTTATAATAGGGTTATTTGCTTTTCTGGAGTCTAACTTCTTGAGTTCTTTGTATATATTAAATATTAGCCCTCTATCAGGTATAAGATTGGTAAAGATTTTTTCCCAATATGTTGGTTGTCATTTTGTCCTATTAACAGTGTCTTTTGCCTTACAGAAGCTTTGCAATTTTATGAGGTCTCATTTGCCAATTCTTGATCTTAGAGCACAAGCTACTGGTGTTCTGTTCAGGAAATTTTCCCCTGTGCCCATGTGCTAGAGACTTTTCCCCACTTTCTTTTCTATTAGTTCCAGTGTATCTGGTTTTATATGGAGGTCCTTGTTCCACTTGGACTTGAGCTTTGTACAAGGAGATAAGAATGGATAAATTTGCATTCTTCTACATGCTAATTGCCAGTTGAACTAGTACCATTTGTTGAAAATGCTGTCTTTTTTCTACTGGATGGTTTTAGCTCCTCTGTCAAAGATCAAGTGGCCATAGGTGTATGGGTTCATTTCCGGGTCTTCAATTCTATTCCATTGATCTCTTGTTTATCACTTTACCAATACTATGCAGTTTTTATCAAAATTGCTCTGTAGTACAGCTTGAGTTCAGGGATGGTGAGTCCACCAGAAGTTCTTTTATTGTTGAGAATAGCTTTCAATACCCTAGGCTTTTTGTTTTTGCAGATGAATTTGCGAATTGCTCTTTCAAACTCTGTGAATAATTGAGTTGGAATTTTAATGCAGATTGCATTGAATCTGTAGATTGCTTTTGGTAAGATGGCCATTTTTACTATATTAATCCTGCCAACAATCCATGAGCATGGGAGAACTTTCTGTCTTCTCAGACCATTAATTTCTATTTTCAGAACCTTGAAATCTTTTTGATACAGATCTTTCACTTGCTTAGTAAGAGTTACACCAAGGTATTTTATATTATTTGTGCCTATTGTGAAGGCTGTTGTTTCCTAATTTCTTTCTCAGCCTGTTTATACTTTATGTAGAGGAAGGCCACTGATTTGTTTGAGTTAATTTTATATCCAACTGCTTTGCTGAAGTTGTTCATCAGGTTTAGGAGTTCTCTGGTGGAATTTTTGGGATCACTAAATTGTACTATCATATTATCTGCAAATAGTGATAATTTGACTTCTTCCTTTCCAATTTGTATCCTTTTGATCTCCTGTTGTTGTCTAATTGCTCTGTCTAGGACTTCAAGAATTATATTGAGTAGGTAGGGAGACAGTGGGCAGCCTTGTTTAGTTCATGATGTAGGATACTGGTTTACTGTATATTGCTTTTACTATGTTTAGGTACAGGCCTTGAATTCCTGATATTTCCAAAACTTTTATCATGATGGAGTATTGGATTTTGTCAAATGTTCTCTCAGCATCTAATGAGATTATCATAAGGTTTTTTTCCTTTGGGTTTGTTTATATAGTGGGTTATGTTGATGGATTTTCATATATTGAACCTTCCCTACATCGCTGAGAAGGATGAAGTCTTTTGACCATGATGGATGATAATTTTGATGTGTACTGGTATTTGATTTGCAAAAATTTTATTGACTATTTTTGCATAGATATTCATAAGAGAAATTGGTCTAAAGTTCTCTTTTTTTTTTTTTTTTTTTTT
>NW_022196903.1:56631772-56637619 GCF_008632895.1 Mastomys coucha
GAAATCCACCTGCCTCTGCCTCCCAAGTGCTGGGATTAAAGGCATGCGCCACCACCGCCCGGCTTAAAGTTCTCATTCTTTGTTGGATCTTTGTGTGGTTTAGTTCTTAGAGTAATTGTGGCTTCATAGAACTAATTGGGTAGTGTTCCTTCTGTTTCAATTTTGTGGAATAATTTGAGGAGTTTTGGTATTAGGTCTTCTTTGTAAGCCTGATAAATCTCTGTACTAAACCCATTTGGTCCTGGGCATTTTTTGGTTGGTAGACTATGAATGACTGTTTCTAGTTCTTTAGGGGATATGGGACTGTTTAGATTTTTTTTATCTGATCTTACTTTAACTTTGGTACATGGTATCTGTCTAGAAAATTATCAATTTCATCCAGGTTTTCCAGTTTTGTTGAATATAGGTGTTTATAGTAGGATATGATGATTTTTGGGATTTCCTCAGTTTCTTTTGTTATGTCTCCCTTTTCATATCTGCTTTTGTTAATTAGGATACAGTGTTTGTGCACTCTAGTTAGTCTGGCTAAGGATTTATCTATCTTATTGATTTTCTCAAAGAACCATTCCAGGTTTGGTTAATTCTTTGTATAGTTCTTTTTGTTTCCACTTGGTTGATGTCAGCTCTGAATTTGATTCTTTCCTGCCATCTACTCCTCTTGGATGAATTTGCTTCTTTTTCTTCTAGAGTTTTCAGATTGCTGTCAAGCTGCTAGTGTATGCTTTCTCTACTTTCATTTTGGAGGCACTCAGAGCTATGAGTTTTCCTCTTAGAACTGCTTGTGTCCCATAAGATTGGGTATGTTGTGACTTCATTTTCATTAAACTCCAGAAAGTCTTTAATTTCTTTCTTTATTTCTTCCTTGACCAAGTTATCATTGAGTAGAGTGTTGTTCAGCTTCCATGTATATGAGGGCTTTCTATTGTTTTTATTTTTGTTGAGGACCAGCCTTAGTCCGAAGTGATCTGATAGGATGCATGAGATTATTTCAATCTTCTTATATCTGTTGAGGCCAGTTTTGTGACTGATTAATTATATGTTCAATTTTGGAGAAGTTTCTCTGTGCCTCTGTTTAGTTTCTGTTTCTATGATCTGTCCATTGATGGGAGTGGAATGTTGAAGTCTCTCACTACTATTGTGTGCTGTGCAATTTGTGATTTGAGCTTTAGTAAAGTTTCTTTTAAGAATGTGGATGCCCTTCCATTTGGAGCATAGAGGTTCAGAATTGAGAGTTCATTTTGGTAGATCTTACCTTTGATGAGTATGAAGTGTCCCTCCTTATCTTTTTTGATCACTTAAGGTTGAAAGTCGATTGTATTCCATATTAGAATGGCTACTCCATCTTGTTTCTTGGTACCATTTGCTTAGAAAATTGTTTTCCAGCCTTTTACTCTGAGGTAGTATCTGTCTTTGTCACTGACATGGGTTTCCTGTATGCAGCAAAATATTGGGTCATGTTTACATAACCAGACTGTTAGTCTATGCCTTTTTATTGGGGATATCGATTCCATTGATATTAAGAGATATTAAGGAAAAGTAATTGTTGCTTCCTGTTATTTTTGTTGTTAGAGTTGAAATTCTGTTCTTGTGGCTATCTTCTTTTAGTTTTGTTGAAAAGATTTCTTGCTTTTTCTTGGGTGTAGTTTCTCTCCTTGTGTTGGAGTTTTCCATATATTATCCTTTGAAGGGCTGGATTTATGGAAAGACATTATGAAAATTCAGTTTGTCATGGAATATCTTGGTTTCTCCATCTATGGTAATTGAGAGTTTTGCTGAGTATAGTAGCCTGGGCTGGTATTTATGTTCTCTTAGGGTATGTATGACATCTGCCCAAGATCTTCTGTCTTTCATAGTCTCTGTCGAGAAGTCTGATGTAATCCTGATAGATCTGTCTTTATATGTTACTTGACTTTTTCCCTTACTGCTTTTAATATTCTTTCTTTGTTTTATGCATTTGGTGTTTTGATTATTATGTTATAGGAATTTCTTTTCTGGTCCAAACTATTTGGAGTTCTGTAGTCTTCTTGTATGTTCATGGGCATTTCTTTCTTTAGGTTAAGGAAGCTTTCTTCTATAATTTTTTTGAAGATATTTACTGGCCCTTTTAGTTGGAAATCTTCACTTTCTTCTATACTGTAGGTTTAGTCTACTCATTATGTCCTGGATTTCCTGGATGTTTTAGGTTGCAATCTTTTTGCATTTTTCATTTTCTATTATTATTGTGTCAATGTTTTCTATGGTATTTTCTGCACCTAATATTCTCTCTTCTATTTTTTGTATTCTGTTGGTGATGCTTGCATCTATAGCCCCTGGCTTCTTTCCAAGGTTTCTATCTCCAGATTTGTCTCCCTTTGTGATTTCTTTATTGTTTCTATTTCCATTTTTAGATTCTGGATGGTTTTGTTCAATTCCTTCACCTGTTTGGTTGTGTTTTCCCATAATTCTTTAAGGGATTTTTGTGTTTCCTCTTCAAGGGCTTCTACCTCTTTACCTGTGTTCTCCTGTATTTCTTTAAGGGAGTTATTTATGTCCTTAAAATAACTCTATCAGGATCACAAGATATGATTTTAAATCTGAATCTTGTGTTTCCAGTGTGTTGGGGTATCTAGGACTTCCTGTGGTAGGAGTACTGGGTTCTGATGATGCCAAGTAGACTTGTTTTCTGATGATAAGATTCTTACATTTGCCTTTTGCCATCTGGTAATCACTGGTGTTAGATGTTCTTGTTGTCTATGGCTAGAGCTTATTCTTCCTATGATTCTATAACTCCTGGGAGACCAACACTCCTAAGAGACCAGCTCTCTTCTGGCAAGACAGGGCACAGAGGGCTTCATAACAACCCTGTCTCCTGGGTTCAGATGGAGGCAGGAATGACTAAGGCCTGTGCTCTACTGGCTGGTCCCACTTATACAGTCACTGGAGAGAAAAATGTCGATCTTCCCTGAGTCTAGGGGTCAGAGCACTCCCTGGAAACAAGCTCTCCACTGGCAGGAAAGGAAAATAAAGGGCTGTGGAACAGCCCCAATTACTGGGTGCAGATGGCAACAGGATGGATTCTGTCCCATCTGTTGTCCCACTTCTGTGGCCTATGCTCTACTGACTGGTCTGGTCTTAGAGAGTCATCAGAGAGAAAATCAAGACTGTTCTTCCATAACAGCAAAAACTACGGAAAGCCCAGATACACATGGAAACTGAGCAACTCTTTATTCAATGATAACTTAGTCAGGGAAGAAATAAAGAAAGAATTTGAAGACTTCTAGGAATTGAATGAAAATGCTGACACATTATACCCATCTTATGGGACATAAAGAAATCAGTGATAAGAGGGAAGTTCATAACACTAAGTGCCATGGTAAAGAAACTTGAGAGATCTTACAATAACACCTTAACAGCATACCTGAGAGCTCTAGAAAAAAAAAAAGAATCAAACTCACCCAAGAGGAGGAGAAGGCAAGAAATAGTCCAACTCAGGACCAAAATCACCCAAATAGAAACAAAGAAAACAATACAAAGAATCAACACAACCAGAAACTGGTTCTTTGAGAGACTCAACAAGATAGATAAAACCCTAGCCAAACTAATTAAAGAGCAGAGAGGCAATATCCAAATTAACAAAATCAATAATAATGCCAAGGCCAGTAAGAGGGCGAGGGTGGGGTGGTAAGCAGAGGGACGGGGGAGGGAACAGGAGTTTGCCCTTGTTGTTGTTTTTTGTTTTTTTGTTTTGGAGGGGAAACTGGGAAATATGACATGTAAATAAAGAAAATATCTAATAAAAGGAAAAAATGAAAATGGAAATGTAACAACAGAAACAGAAGAAATTAAAAATATCATCCAATCTTACAATCCTACCATAAAAGTCTATACTCAACAAAACTGGAAAATCTGGATGAAATGGATAGTTATCTTGACAGATGCCACATACCAAAGTTAAATCAAGAGTAGTTAAACTATCTAAACAGGTCCATATCACACAAGGAAATATAAGAAGTCATTAAAAAATCTCCCAAACAAAAAAAGCCCAGGGCTTTAGTAGAGAATTCTACCAGACCTTCAAAGAAGACCTGATAACAATTTTCTTCAAATTATTCCATAAAATAGAAAAGGAGAGATGTGTTAGAACTGCGGGTCACATCAGAACATATCACACTAGGCCCAAACAGTTCCATGTCTAAGAGGTTTAATTGAGAAGGAAAAAGGGAGCAGTAGCAGAAAGAGAGGAGGGAGAGGGAGAGAGAGATGGAAGAATGTTCCCAGTATATATGGGTTCTGACATAGTGGCTGCAGGTAAAGGTGGGAGTTGAGCCCAATGGATTCTGGGAATATGGTGGCTGTTGCCCTGGCAACAGGTCTGTGAAACCTGCCCAGGTGACACCACAGGCTTTGGAGTTCCTGATGCTAACAAGGAGCACTACCTAACTTGTTCTATGAAGCCACAATTACTCTGATACCTAAACCACACAAGTACCCAACAAAAAAAGAGAATTACAGACCAAACTTACTTATGAATATTGATGCAAACTTACTCAATAAAATTCTTGCAAACCCAATCTAAGAACACATCGAAACCATCATTCACCGCAATCAAGTAGGCTTCTTCCCAGGGATGCAAAGTTGTTTCAATATACAAAAATCCATTAATGTAATCCACTATACAAACAAACTCAAGAAAAAAATCACACGATCATCTGATCATCTACTTAGATGTATAAAAAGCATGTGACAAAATACAACACTCCTTCATGTTAAAAGTTTTGGAAAGATCAGAAATTCAAGGCCCATACTGAAACATAATAAAAGCAACTTACTGCAAACCAACAGCCAATATCAAATTAAATAGAGACATACTTGTACTGGCTAGTTTTGTGTGTCAACTTGACATAGGCTGGAGTTATCACAGAGAAGGGAGCTACAGTTGGGGGAAGTGCCTCCATGAGACCCAGCTGTGGGGCATTTTCTCAATTAGTGATCAAGGGGGTAGGACCCCTTGTGGTGCCATCCCTGAGCTGGAATTCTTGGGTTCTATAAGAGAGCAGGCTGAGCAAGCCAGGAGAAGCAAGACAGAAAGGAAGATCCCTCCATGGCCTCTGCATCAGCTTATGCTTCATGGCCTGCTTGAGTTCCAGTCCTGACTTCCTATGGTGATAAACAGCAATGTGGAAGTAAGCTAAATAAACCCTTTCCTCCACAACTTACTTCATTGTTATGATGCTTGTGCAGGAATAGAAACCCTGACTAAGACAATACTTGAAGCAATAACACTGAAATAGAGGACAAGACAAGCATACCCACTCTCCCCATATCTATTCAATATAATACTCGAAGTGTTACCTAGAACAATATGACAACCAAAAGAGATCAAGGGGATACAGCTTGGTAAAGAAGAAATAAAATTATCACTATTTGCAGATGATATGATAGTGTACATAAGTGACCCCAAAAATTCAACTTGAGAACTTATATAGATGATAAACAACTTCAGCAAAGTGGCCGGATATAAAATTAACTCAAACAAATCAGTAGCCTTCCTTTATACAAATGATAAACAGGCTGAGAAAGAAATTAGGGAAACAATTCTCTTCAAAATAGCCATAAATAATATAAAATATGTTGGGGTAATGTTAACCAAACAAGTGAAAGACCTGTATGACAATAAGTTCAAGGCTCTCAAGAAAGAAATTGAAGATTTCAGAAAATGGAAAGGTCTCCCATGCTCATAGATTGGCAGAATTAACACAGTAAAAAATCATCACTCTACCAAAGGCAATGCAATCTCCATCAAAATTGCAACACAATCCTTCAAAAAAATGGAAAGTACAATTCTCAAATTCATCTGGAAAGGCAAAA
>NW_022196903.1:56637723-56642836 GCF_008632895.1 Mastomys coucha
AATCACTAACCCAGACCTCAAGGTTTGCTACAGAACAATAGTCATTAAAAACTGCATGATATTTGTATAGCGACAGACATATCGATCAAGGTAATAGAATTGAAGACCCAGAAATAAAACCACTGACTTACAGTCACTTGATTTTTGACAAAGACCCCCAAAAATGTACAATGTAAAAAAAGAACACATCTTCAATAAATGGTGGTGGTCTAACTGGCTATCCATATGTAGAAGAATGAAAATGATCACATTTTTGTCACCTCTTACAAAGCTCAAGTCCAAGTGAATCAAGGACCTCAACATAAAACAGGACACTGTATCTAATAGAAGAGAAAGGGGGAAAGAGCGTTGAACTCATTGGTACAGGGGAATTTTTCCTAAACAGAATTCCAATGGCTCATGCTCTAAGATCAAGATTTGTTAAATGGGACCTCATGAAACTGGAAATACTCTGTAAGGCAAAGGACATAGTCAATAAGACAAATCAGCAACCTACAGATTAGGAAAAATCATCACTAACCCCATATCTGATAGAGGTCTAATACCCAAAATATATAAAGAACTCAAGAAGTTACTCACCAAAAACCAAACAACCCAATCAAAAAATGGGGTATAGAACTAAACTGATAATTCATAACTGATGAATCTCAAATGGCTGAGTAGCACCTAAAGAAATGTTCAAAGTCCTTAGTGATCAGAGAAATGCAAATCAAAATGACCCTGAGATTCCACCTTATACCAGTCAGAATGGCTTAGATCAAAACCTCAGGTAACAACACATGTTGGAGAGGATATGGAGAAAGAGGAACATGCCTCCATTGCAGTTGAATGGCAAACTAGTAAAACCACTCTAGAAATCAATATGGAGTTTCCTCAGAAATTTGGAAATTAATCTACCTGAAAACCCAGCTATACTACTCTTGGGAATATACCCAAAAGATGCCACACCATGCCATAGCAGCACGTGTTCCACTATGTTCATAGAGGCCTAATTTGTGGTAGCTGGAAGCTGGAAACAACCAATATGTCCCTTGACAGAAGAATGGATACAAAAAATGTGGTTCATTTACACAATGGAATACTACTCACTTGTTAAGAACAAGGACATTCTGAGTTTTGCAGGCAAATGGATGGAACTGGAAAGTATCATCCTGAGAGCGGTAACTCGGACCCAAAAGGACATTCATGTTATTCACTAATAATTGGATATTAGCCAAAAAACAAAGTACCTAATATCCAAGATACCATCCACAGAATTCAAAAAGATCAACAAGCTGAAGGGTTCAAGTGAGGATGCCTCAGTTCCTCTTGGGAGAGAAAAGACAGCAATCTCAAGTGGGGAGGGAGGGAATGGGAGGGAAAGTGGACTGGGAAAGGAAGTAGACAGGGATCAGGGCAGTAGTGGGAAAGGGGATCTGGTACTGGGAGCAGTTGGGGGAAGAGGGGATCTGGTATTAGATGAGGGAAAATGACTGAGGGCCAGCAGATAGAATGGAAACAGGCAACCTTAGGATACAGGTTTGGGGGACCCTCTAGAATGCACCAGAGACCTGGGAGTTAAGAGACTCTCAGGACTCCAGGGGAGGGACATTAGAAAAAATGTCCAACAGTATGGAGAAGGAACTTATAGAGCCCACCTCTAGCAAGAAGACAGGACATCATGTGAGTAATGGATTGTCATCCCAAAGTCACAACTCTGACTTATAATTGAAATTGTAATTCTGAAAGAAATACAGAGATGGAAATGGAAAGGAGATGGAGGAAAAGAAGGTCCAGTGACAGGCCCATAGTGGGATCTAGTTTAAGGAGAGGTCCCAATACCTGACACTATTACTGAGGCTATGGAGCACTCACAAAAAGGAGCCTAGCATGACTGTCCTCCAGAAGGAGACAGGCAGCTGAAGGAGTCAGATATTTGTACCCAACCAATGGACAGAAGAAGCTGACCCCTGTTGTTGAATTAGGGAAGGCTGAAAGAAGCTAAGGAGAAGCGCAACCTGTAGGAGGATCAGCAGTCTCAATTAATCTGGACCACCGAGATCTCTCAAACACTGGACCACCAAAGAGGCAACATATATCAACTGATATAAGTCCCCCAACATACATATAGTAGAGGATGTCCAGGTCTGCGTTCACTTAAAGGTGATGCACCTAACCCTCAAGAGACCAGAGGCCCCAGGGAGTTTAGAGGTCAGGTGTGGTTGGGTGTTGAGACAGGTGTTAGGGAAGAGATATGGCATGTTGAACAGTCAGAGGGTAGATGGAGGGGGGCATAAAACTTGGAGTATAAAAAAAAAGTTGATTAGTTAAAAAAAATATATTATATTCTCACACTCGTTGCCAATCTGCAGCATGTCATCAGTTAAATTTACATTTTCTTACCCTGGTATTATCTATGATGGGATCCTCTTTTGTGAGATTTTGTTATGAAAACTGGAAATTTCTTTTCTTATTGAGGGGGTAGTTCTTCATCATCTGGACTTATTATTCTTAGAGACCCAAGAGACATTGATTTTTCAACTCATACTTTTAATTTTTTTATGATAGCCTGACAACTTGTAAGTTCCTTACATACTAACCAAGAAACTACAAATTTGGTTTACCATCAGAAATAGAATTAAAGTATATTGACAGGTTCCTTATATGGAAACCAAATGTATTAATAATTATATTTCTGAGCCTAGAGCAGGATTGATATTAATCAGAATTTGTATTAGAGGGAAAACAATATGAATGATCTGCCAATGCCATTGTTAATATTGGAATTCCAGTAGATTATAATTTCTCTGCACGTTTGCAAGATAAATTTTAGCCCTCAAATCAGGTCTTTATGAAAAAGAATCCTAGGTTCTTTTAACAAACTTCATTCAATATCTAAAAATTTTTACCATACTATTTATTTTGTTTACTATTGAGTCTCAATACTTATAATTTCTAGGTGTTTTATACCTTTGTGCAAATTGTACAAATTTATTCTATATTAAAATAAAACTATAAACAAATATTGGTTCAAAATGTATTTGAGGAGACACTGTCCTAACTTATGTTATAATATTTAATTTATATGATAATTAATTTAGAGGGCAAGATGTAAAATAAGAATCTATAAACATTTCAAGCTAAAATATAGTAATCTATTTTCTTTATGTATGAAAAATAATACCATGTATCTCATTAGTTGTTTCAAGGTTTGTCATGTAACTCGATATAGAGGTTTGGGTAAATTTTCTTAAACTTTTATGTTATATACTTTCCAAGATATAGAATCTAGTACAAATTTTCTGATAAACAAGCCAAGTAAGGCCAACACCTAACCTGTAGCCAAGACTCACTGAATGGCCTTATTCACAAGATCTTAGATATCCTTAGATATCTCTTAGAATTTTATTGTATACCCAAGTTCAAACCAGAGGGACACTCAAATAGCAACCTATAGATATGATTAAAGAAAGAAACTTCCTCACACTATACTAGAAAGAAGTTGGGCTTGTTTAGGACTTTTTATTTTTATTTAAACTCAAGAAGAATGAAGACCAAAGTGTGGGTACATCGATCCTTCTTAGAAGGGAAAACAAAATACCCAGGGAAGGAGTTACAGAGACAAAGTGTAGAGCAGAGAATGAAGGAAGGACAATCCAGAGAGTGCCCCACCTGGGGATCCATCCCATATACAATCACCAAACCCAGACACTATTATGGATGCCAAAACCTGCTTGTTGGCAGGAGCCTGATATAGCTGTCTCCTGAGAGGTTCTTCAAGTGCCTGACAAATACAAAAGTGGATGCTCACAGCCATCCATTGGACTGAGCACAGGGTCCCCAATGAAGGAGCTAGAGAAAGGACCCAAGGAGCTGAAGGGGTTTGCATCCCTATAGGAGGAACAACAATATGAACTAACCAGTACCTCCAGAGCTCTCAGGGACTAAACCACCAACCAATGAATACATATGTTGAGACTCATGGCTCCAGCTGCATATGTAGCAGAGGATGGTCTAGTCAGTCAGCAGTGGGAGGAGAGGCTCTTGATCCTGTAAAGGTTCTATGCCCCACAGTATAGGGGAATGCCAGGGTCAGGAAGCAGGAGAGGTTGGGTTGGTGGGCAGGAGGAGGGGGGAGGGAATAAGGGGTTTTTCAGAGGGGAAACCAGGATGGGGAGAACATTTGAAATGTAAATAAAGAAAATATCTACTAAGGAAAAAATGAATTCCCATTAAAACACTACACTGGAACATGTAACTTAGGTACAGAGGGCCTGGAGAAGGTCCACACAGGCCCTGTCCATGCTGGCTCAGTATCTGTGAGTTCATATGAGTATTGGTGATGGTGATTTTGAGATCAGTGTTTCGTTGGTATCCTTTATCCTCTGTGGTTTCTACCTTCTTCCTACCTCCTCTTCAATAGGGTCCCTGAGAGGAGTAGTTATAGTTGAGTGCTCCAAGTTCTCTCACTCTCTGTATAAGGTCTGGCTGAGAGCCTCTGTATTATTTCCCATCTGCTGCAGGAGGAAATTTCTCTGATAATGCCTGAACTAGGCACTGATCTATGAGTATAGCAAAATGTCAACAGCAGCAATCTATTGCTACTTTAAAAAAAAACAACAACAACAACAACAAAAAAACAACTAATAGTCATTCTCTTTACGATATATTCCTGAGCAATTTAGTTTCTGGTTCTTCATCATCCATGCAGTGTCAGGTTTAGGTCCTGTAACATGGAGTCGACTTTAAGTCAAATCAAATATTGGTTGGAAATACCAAACTTTGTGCCAACATTTCGCTAGCGTATCTTGCAGGAAGAGCAGTTACCTTTGTTTATCAAAGGGTTATGGTTTACATATCTCTTTTGATAGTATTCACACTACTTTCTTGTACTGAAAATTCTAGAACATAGGGGTGGAAGATCTATGTAGGCATCAGCTCAACTCCATATTCAATGAGTTGTGTACGTATTGTCCTCAGCATTGAGGTCTTGCTGTCAGTTTGCAGAAAGTAGCCAACAACAAAGAACTTGGGTTGTCTGGGGATTTCATGGCACCCCTTTGGCTAAGAATGAAATTGCTTTTTGAATACCTTCTTGTTAAATTTATTCTGGTTTTTTTTTTTTTTTTTTTTT
>NW_022196903.1:56642892-56659818 GCF_008632895.1 Mastomys coucha
CTGACTATTCTGGAACTTACTTTATAGACCAGGCTGGCCTCAAACTCAGAAAGCTACCTGCCACTGCCTGCTAAGTGTTGGGATTAAAGGCATGTGCCACCACTCCCAGGCTTAATTTTATCTTGGGAAAGAAAATGTATACATAAAATTATTATGAACTTGTTCAAAATGTATAAATATACATCTGATGTATATTTATGAATTAGGGCTCAATTTAAATCTGATCTTCTGAACACACAGGATTTTCAGTGTTTTAGATATATCTCATATCTTAAATGAACATAAGATGCTAGTTGGTGAAAGTGATAATTGGTAAGCAGTCATACAAGTCATTAGTGTGTAATGACTTAGGTTTGCTGTCTAATTCTCTAATTTGAGGAGCATTTATTGTGTATATATTGTGTATCATTCTAGATAAGTAGAAAATATTATGATTAATTTAGGCCTCATCAACAAACAAACAAACAAACACTACAACAAGAACAAGAACAACAACCAGACAACTCTGCTGTTATTTGTCTCTCAACTTTCTTTCATCTTGACTTTTCCCCTCTTGCCCAGTGACAGTCTCTTCCTATTTTTCCTTTTGTGCTGAATTCTATCACAAAACACACTTTCTTCAAAACATCCTTAATGTTGGCTATCAATTTCTGTCATTAGACATCCTTAGTCAGTTACTTGATATTTTGTTTTCTCCTATTATATTTGAATTAAATAATTTATTACAAGGGAAAAACTCAATTTATGTCTCTAATATCTGATGAATAAACAGTATTTTTATCAGCTGTATTATCTAAGCTATTCAATTGAGTTTAGAAAGAAAAGTATAAATATGCAATTTATTTGTGAAATTCTAATATTAAAGATATGAAAACAAATGTCCTAAATTCATTCAGTAGATATAGAATCAGAACAGAAGCTATATGTGGGGCATGAATAAACTACATAAGCTAGGACAGGACCTACTTGAGAGGAAAAACTATTTGAATGCATCTGTGTTACCAACCTGCCTCAGTTTGATGCTGGTGCCCTTATGTTTTCCCTATATTGGAATGTATCTTATTTGGAGCAGAGTAAAACAGAACTTTGCACTTACAGAACATATTTCTTCAGAAAGGTCATTGTGTGCTTCAAACTCATTAATCCTCACAGCATCCCTCGGGGTGTGTAACATATTACAGAGGTAAAGAATTTTAAAACTGAGTTGTATAAACAATTTTATCCCATCACACTGAAGTAAAATGTCTAAACCTTCAGTTTAACACACAGTACATGCATACCTTTGTAATGCCATGTTATTTTCATGAGGGTAGTTGACTATTCCAGATAACATGTCCATCAAATACATTGCTGATAACACAACATGGTTAATCTGTTAAAAATATGCTTTTATATTCATTAAATTATATGAGTTCTTAAGGTAAACATTTTATATGTATGCATTTTAACTTAGTAATTAGTAAGAAATTATATACAGGGCAAAGAAATCATGGAATGGTATAGCCTGCTTTCACTTAATTTAGGAAGTGCAAAGAGAAGAAAACAAACCACTTTAAAGTTCTGATTATAACTATTTGAATATGAATTCTACCCAAAATATATGTGAACTTTGTACTAATTTTTTTTCCTTCCAAAATGAGTAGATCTGACCTTCTGATAGAAATGTGTGACATATGGTAAACTTGGAAAATGTAGTGGGAAGTTTGACACAAGCATGTTGAGGAATTTAAAGGCATTTTAGTAATATTTTTTAATAAAAATAAAAATTGGGTAGGCAAAAATACCTCTACATTATGCACTAATAATCACTGTATGAGATATATTATATGTAAAGCTGTTGAGCTGACTCCATTATTCTTAATGGAGATAATGGGATGTTGTGTATTTTAAACTTTTAATTTAAACATACATTCCAAATGCTTCAAGATTCTTCTTTTTCTAATACTTTTTATTTTTTTAAGATTATGTTATAATTACATAATCTCTCTCTTCTTTTCCTCCCTCCACTCCTGTGTACTTCCTGTGTAGTCTCTTTGAAATTTATGCCTTCCTCTTTAATTTTGTGATATCCAAACACACACACACACACACACACATATATATATATATATATACATGTGTATACACATATATATATGTGTGTTTGGATATCACACACACACACACACACACACACACACACACACATATATATATATATATATACATGTGTATACACATATATATATGTGTGTTTGGATATCACACACACACACACACACACACACACACACACACATATATATATATATATATACATGTGTATACACATATATATATGTGTGTTTGGATATCACAAAATTAAAGAGGAAGGCATAAATTTCAAAGAGAGTACATCCAAACATATATATGTATATGTTTGTGTATATATATATACATATATATGTGTATATATACATATATATGTGTATATATATGTATATATATACACAAACATGTATATGTGTGTGTATACATATATATGTATATATATATATATGTATATATATATATATATACAAAGATATATATATGTTTGGATGAGGATGTATGTGTGTATTCCTTAAAAATATAAGTGGAACCTCACAGTCTATAAAATACTGCATGTAAAGAAGGTTTCAGGGCTCACAATTTGGTATTGGATAACCAAATGCCATGCTCTTCCCAGGTAAGAAAATTTCTCCTGCTCCCAGAATTCCTTGTTTGCCTGAAGCCTGCTGTTCTCCCAACCCTGCCAGCTTCCATCCATTTTCACAGGTTTATTAGTTTCATTCTTCTTTGCTTCATGTTTAGGGAGCCATACTCGTGGTGATACTTCATGGATACTGCTTCTGACATTTCTTGGAGACACAATGGCACAACAAACTTCTTGTTCCTCTATCTCTTACAGGCTATTTAGCTCTGCATTGTGACTGGTTGTGTTTTTCTAATTGAATTTAAGATCTGCTCACCAAAAGGGAAATCATGCATGTTACAGAAACCTCACCAACTACTTAGGGATAGTGAAATCAGGATATTGGAAGAAAAACCTACAGTTACCACTTTACCAACTAAGCATACTTCCTAACTACATTCTAGATCTTTGTGCTTATGCATACAGATAAATACAGTTCTGTCCCTCTTCAAGAAAGCTCTGTTCATTAACCTTTAAATAAGAACAACTCAGTGAAAGTGAGTGTTAATCACTTTATAATCATCAGAAATGTTTTATATTACATAATGTTTGAAGAAAGCTTATAATTCTATCAGATATAAAGCTTGTTTAAATTGATTACATTATTTTTCTTACGTACTTGTCAAAGCAGCATACTTCAGCAACTTATTAGAGATCCATTCCTAAATCATTAGTTCATAATGCAACTTAAATATTTCAACAACTTTAAAGAGTGTTTTCTATTTTCATTGGCTCTATCTAAGTACAAGATAATTCTTTTGCTAGAAATTTTATTCAGTAGGTTTTGAATTGTGCTTTTGTAAAATTGACAGTCAAAACACAATTTACTTTACAACTCTGAGTATACAATAGAATCATAGAATATCCATCTCTAAGAATCTTGCTTGAAGATTTACCAGTGCTCCTGAGTGATGGGATATCTTAGGAACTGAGGATTCTTTAGGCATTTATAAAGAGTTGCATTTGTTATTGTTTTCTTTGATTGTTTTTTATTCAGTAAAATTCTATTAATTTACTAATTTTCATTATCATTTTAGAAATTCAATAGTTTGTGCAATTTCATTTAATATTACAAAGACCTAACATGTATCTTGGGAAGTATTGTATTTATTTCTTTCTGTTTATTTTTAAATCTACCTTACAAAATGCATTAAATATTTAATGAACATCTTCTATATAAAGGCATCATACTAAATTTAGGAAGATGAAGAACGTTGTCTCTACTTTTACCAAAATGATTGTCCTGTGATGTGGCTGGCCACAGAACCAGGTTTCTGAAATGAAAGCTGAGGCTTTGAAGTGGGGGATGGGACCACAAGAGAAATAAGGAGACCAAGACAAAGTTTCTGATCAAGGTCTGATATTTACTTAGGAGACTCAGTATATAAAGGAAAGGGAACCCATCCCCCTCAATGCCAGGATCTAGTTGACTCTTGTTAGCATCTTGTTGCTAGTCAGAAACTTGTCAGGCACGTAGACTCAGTAATGCAATAGGTGGTGGTTCCTTGAAGGAAACTTCAGAAGCAGCATGACAATAGAGTTCTCTCATCTCAGAAAACTCCACCCTAGGTGGACTAGCTCAGTAGGTAGAGCAGAGACTAGGGGGAGGGTACACTGTGATCGACCAAAAGAATTATGAAATTAGTGTATTATTTATAATTAGATAAAAGATTGTAATAATAACACAAAAACACTAATAATA
This sequence comes from Mastomys coucha, assembly GCF_008632895.1. Lineage (NCBI taxonomy): Eukaryota > Metazoa > Chordata > Mammalia > Rodentia > Muridae > Mastomys > Mastomys coucha. The sequence goes on from NW_022196903.1 coordinate 56,647,287, forward strand.
GACATATAATGGGGCAACAGTGTTAATTTGGGAGATAATTATCAAGCTTTAATATAGAGTAGATATTCAAGCAATGATTTTCAAAATGTACTTGAAATACATATGGCTCTGTGGCTTTTATGAGGCTTTTCATGGGAATATGAGAGTAAATGTCTGTTCACTCAATATAGGTCACCAATGACCAACAAACTAAATATTCCATTTAAGCATATTTCGATGAAGCTGAGTTTACTCATGGGAACTTGAGTAAGGTTTTACTTTCAATAGCATTGGAGGCTTAAAGGCAAATATATCGCCATATATCCCAACCAACACTGATGAGGATACAAGAAAAGTGATCTCCACAACTCCCTGACAGTTGACTGGGAGGTCCACTAGAGAATGTTTTTATTTATAGGTTTTGAAACCTTTGGTAGAAGACTTGTTTCTCCCACTTCCTGAGTGTTTTGTGTTACCAGAGCTCCCTGGCCCTTATAAGTTTCTTTTAAAAAAAAAGTTATTTCTTTTTATTCTTTAATCCTTTCTTACAGTCTGGACTTCATTCCCTTCCTGGTCTGCCCCCCAAGCCACTTCCCCGTACCTCTTTCCTCCTTTACTCCACCAGGCCTCCCACTCCCTGTAACCTCAAGTGTCTCGGGGCTTGGGTGCATCTTCTCTCACTGAGGCCAGATCAGGCAGTCCTCTGCTGTATATGTGTCAGGAGCCTCATATCAGCTGGTGTAGACTGCCTGGTTGGTGGCTCAGTGTCTGAGAAATTCAGAGGTCCAGGTCATTTGAGACTTCTAGTCTTCTCATGGGGTTGTCCTCCTCTTCAAATACTTCCACCTTTTCCCCAATTCAACTACAGGGGTCTCCAGCTTCCATCCATTGGTTAGATGCTAGTATCACATCTGACTCTTTCAGCTGCTTGTTGGTCTTAGAGGGCAGTCAATCTAGGCTCCTGTCTGCAAGCACACCACAGCATCAGTAACTGTGTCAGAGCCTTGGACCTCACCCACCATTTTTGTCCCTGCAGTTCCTTCAGACAGGAACAACTTTGGGTCAGAGCTTTTGACTGTGGGATGGCAACCTTATCACTCCACTGTCCCTCCACTGGTGGTAGACTCTTTAAGTTCCCCCTTCCTCCTGTAGAGCACTTGATTCAAGGTCCATCCCTAAGAATTGTGAAAGTCTTTCACCTCCCAGGTCTCTAGTACATTCTAGAGTGTTCCCCCACCTCCTACCTCCTGAAGTTGCCTATTTCCAATCTTTCTTGTGGCCCTCAGGGATTTACTTCTTTTTCCCTCCATCCAATGATCATGTTTACCCTTCCTCTCCCTGTCCCCTTGCCCATCCAGATCCTTTCCTCCCTCTTCCACCTGTGACTGTTTTCTTCTCCCTCCCAAGTGGAATTGAGGCTTCCTTCTGCTTGTTAACTTTCTTGAGTCTTGTGTCCAGGGTATTTTGCACTTTTAGGCTAATATCCACTTTTTAGTGAGCATATACCATGCATGCCTTTTTGGAACTGAGTTACATCACTTTGGATGATATTTTCTAGTTCCATCCATTGCCTGAAAACCTCATGACATCCTTGTTTCTAATAGCTGAATTGTATTTCATTGGGTAAACGAAACACATTTTCTTTATCCATTCTTTCATTGTGGGGCTGCAATGAATATAGTGGAACACATGCCCCTGTGGCATTTAGGGCATATTCTGGGTATATGCCCAAAAGTGGAATAGCTGGATCTTCAGGTAAATCTATTTCCAATTTTCTGAAGAACCTCCAGATTAATTTGCAGAGTGGTTGTACCAGTTTGCAATCTCACCAGCAATGGAGAAGTCTCCTCTTTCCCCACATCCTTGCTAGCAGGTGCTGTCATCTGATTTTTTTTTATTCTAGCCAATGTGATTGGTGCAATGTGGAATCTCAAGCTTGTTTTAGTTTTCCATTTCCCTGATCACTGAGAACTATGAACATTTCTTTAAATGCTTCTCAGCCCTTCGAGATTCTTCTGTTGTGAATTCTCTGTTTAGTTCTATATGCCATTTTTTGATAGGAATGTTTAGTTTTCTGATGGTTAACTTCTTGAACTTTTTATATATTTTGGATATCAACACTCTATTGGATGTGGAGTTAGTGAAGATTTTTATCTGTAGGTTGCCAGTTTGTCCTATTGACTATGTCCTTTGCCTTACAGAAGCTTTCCAGTTTCATGAGGTCCCATTTATCAATTCTTGATTTTAGAGCTTGAGTCATTGGAATTCTGTTTAGGAAATTTCGTCCTGTGCCAATGAGTTCAAGGCTCTTTTCCACTTTATCTTCTATAGAGTCAGTGTCTCTGGTTTTATATTGAGGTCCTTGATTCACTCAAACTTGAGCTTTTTACAAGGTGACAAATATGGATCTATTTTCATTTTTCTTCATACAGACTGCCAGTTAGACCAGCACCATTTCTTGAAGATGCTTTCTCTTATTCCATTATATATTTTGGCTACATTGTCAAAGATCAAGTGTCCTTAAGTGTGTGGTTTTATAACTGAAAAATCTGTATGACAAGAACCTCAAGGCTGGGCAGTAGTGGCGCACACCTTTAACCCTAGCACTTGGGAGGCAGAGGCAGGCAGATTTCTGAGTTTGAGAACACAGAGAAACCCTGTCTTGATAAAACAACAACAAAACAAACAAACAAATAAACAAACAATAAAACCAACCAAACAACAACAACAACAACAAAAGAATTTCAAATCTCTCAAAAAGAAATCTAAGAAGACTTCATAAAATGGAGAGATCTCCCACACTCATGGATTGGTAGAATTAAAATAGTAAAAATGGTCCTTCTACCAAAAACAATCTACAGATTCAAAGCATTCCCCATCAAAATCCCAAAACAATTCTTCAAAGATATGGAAGGTGCAATTCTCAAATTCATCTGGAAAGACAAAAAACCCAGAATTGCAAAAACAATTCTTAACAGTAAAAGAACTTCTGGGGGAATCACCATCCCTGACCTCAAGCTATACTACAGAGCAATAGTGATAAAGACAGCATGGTATTGGTACAGAGATAGACAGTTTAATGAATGGCATAAGTTTCATCAGTCTTATCTTCATCATACACCTGAGTGTTTGGAGCCTTTCTCTTCCCTCAGAGGCAATAATTACACAGCCATACAGCCAGGTTATCATGGATTAAAATTTTTCATTGTGGTACATTTATGAATGTGTATTTCCAATAGCACAGAGAACCCTATAGAAATTAAATTTTATTTATGTCAAAGGTATAGCCTAACTGCCAAGGAAAAAGAAAGATACTTAAAACAATTATTTATCAATTATAAATTTAATAATATCATGTGAACATCATTTTTTTTAAACTTTTATTATAGGAGTTATAGTCAATATTTTAGTTACATTTATAAATGAATTAAAAACATTGTATTCCATGTCTCCATGATTTGACTACTGGTCATATATACCATAAGATAGAAGAAACAAAAAATATAAATGTGAAACACTAAGAGATGTAAAAAATAAAGCAAAGATTTAACAACAATTTTCTTATTGAAAAAGATTTGTAATCTATTACAAATCAGTAAAAATTAGTTAAATGGAAAACAGAGTGAGTTGGCAGATATTCTTCAAATTTGTATATTGTCCATTCACTGGTCACAGTAAGGAATATTATTTCACATTAGGAAAAGTTTCTGTTTTTATCACTACCAACCACCAAAGTAGAATTGACTTAATAATAGAGATGTTGAACTTGAATTGGTCTAACGTATTCCAAGTCTTTCTGAGTTTATATGAGAAAGTATCAATTTTTGTTTCTATGTACCATACTATGAGCTGTGAAACAAGAACTACCTAGGATGCCACCAGGTAAATGAACTGTAGTTTTTGAAACCTGTTTATCTGCCACTGAATTTTTCTCTGAAAAATATTTAGCAACAGAATATTATTGAAAACATGAGTTGTCTCATTGGTGTTTGAAGTTAGATCAATACGACAGCTTTTTAAACATTGTTTAAAAGAATCAAAAATATTTCTCAAATCCAGGGAGAGATCTGTCAATAAAGTACTTACTTTGTGAGTATAGGGCATGGATTCAGTCTTTAGAGCAGAAGTAAACTGTTGTGCACATTTGTAATCCCATTGCTAGGAAGCAATGCAGTCATTCAGATCCCTGGGAAGCTCAACCAACTAGATTAGAGTACTTGGCAAGTTTCAGTCTAGTCAGAGTATCTGCCTGATAATAAGGAAACAGTGTCTGAGAAATGATGTCCAATGCTGTCCTCAGGTCATCAGGTAAAAGCAAATGTCATCCCTTCTGACATAAATATACACAGGCACACTGACATGTATTAACACACACACACATGCACACATAAACACACACATGCAAACACACACACAAACACACACCTCTCAACTTATAGGAAAATTTAACTGATAATTCAGATTGTGACATCAAGAGTTTCGGAAGTCAAATTCCAAGTTGTTTCATTTTTTTCTACATATATGTTTATGTCTTATAAATATATACCATCAATTTATTGAATGAACAATTATTCCATATCGTAACTGATGTGCTCATGAGAACTATTGTTACTACTCATATTCTTGCTAATTTTCCTTCAAATAACCACATTAGTAAGTTTTTCAAACATATTTTCTATTTAACTCCTCATGGTAGAATGAATTTGCATGGCATCTTATAGAGAAAAACAAATTTTATGAAGAGTAAATAAAAGACAATATCTGAATTGTTCCTTTCATTGGATATTTCAGATATGCCATCCTTGCTTGTGAATTCTGGGAAGTATAAATAAATGGTCAGTATCTCAAAAACAAACTTTTAATTCCAAAGCATAAAGAGAAAATTATAAAGATGTACAGAAATAAATATACCTCAATGTTTAAAATTGCTAGTGCTCTCTTCTGGTCCAACAGGACCAGGAGAATTTAATTATTCCTTTGTGCTTACTTGATCTGACCAAATTCCCTCTCTGTACAGAAATATATTTTTTTTCCAGTGATGAGTTTTATTACACCATGGTTTTAAGGATTTTTTAAATGTATATGTAGGCAAGTTTGTCTATCCTTGTATATGAGTGAAATGATCTGAGGAAACACATAGGTATCCAATCCCATGGAGCTGGTGTTATCCCTGACATAAATGCTGAGAGAACAATTTGAATCCTCTGAAAGACCAAGAGGTGCTTTTATAACTGAGCTATCTCTGCAGCCCCTGTGCCACCACATTTAGCTTACAATTATCTGACATTTTAATGTAATTAAATTAGAAAATAATCTTTACTAAACAGGCTATATGACATGGGTCCTGAGTGATTTCTTATCCTTTTGTGATAGTTTCTTTCTGAATCCCTTCTCTGCAATTAGGGGTCTAAGTGTGGCTATGAGGTTTTCTGCAGGTATCATTACCTTTTTATAGAATGTCCTAGCTGTTTCCATATGGCTACATCTACTCATGACTTTAGTTAATGTCAGTATTATCCTCCTTTGAGGTGTCTCTTACTGCCCTACTATATTAGCATCATTTCTTTATCTACTCAATCTTTAGCTCATTACATCAGTTAATTTTCTTCACAGCCTACAGCAATCAGGAATATGTATATTTATTTATATTATAAACTTTACAAATATAAAGATGTGTGTCCATGTGCGTATGTGTGTGTATGTGTGTGTGTGTGTGTGTGTGTGTCCAGATGAGTGTGTACTTCAGCCTTGCCTGAGGTTTAATGTAAGAGATATGATGGGGCAGATTATTACTCATCATTCATATCACCTACTGCATTAGTGGTGCCAGAATTTAGGAAGAGATCAATCTGTTGGAGGGAGGGCCTTAGAGGTGAAGGGACATAGCTAATGCATGTGTGTGAATATATAATATTTAGATAATGAATATACTTTTACAACACAGGCTGAAAGATGAAAACTGTTATTCCTATTGTTTAGATTTTTCCTATTTAATAATGATCACAATTCATTCCTGTTTATATTTTTTCTTTTAAAGGTAGTGTTCTGATAAACAGGGCACCATTTCACATAATTCATCCAAGGGGGCTCCTAGAATAACAATTTAACTGTACACTTAAAATTATTTAGGCCCATATTTAATTACATGGATTGATTCTATGCTGGCACATATTAATTCATCTGACATCATTAGAGCAGTTTCATAACTTAATTAGGCTTCAAATAAATTAAATTTTAAGTATTTAAGGGAGGGGGAGCTGGCAGTTTCAGTGAGCTTAGGACTGCCCTTATGAAGTTTTCAGTGTTTAGAAATTAGGATTAAAGTAACTTCTCTCACATATTTTATTATCAAAATTACTTTCTTTTGTTATCTCTGAAGTTATAATCTATTCCTATAAGAAAAAAAATAATGTTTTTTAAAAGTTAAAATAGTACTGTTTTTCTGAGAAATGTCTAGAAGAATTTTTTAGCATGAACTTTCTAGTTCTTAAAATTGCATTATTGTAATGCTGCCCTTAAAACCGTTATGTAATGGTTTATACCATCTTCTGCACTAAATAGCATTGTTTTCAGAGTATTCTACCTCAAGCTGTTGTGTACACCCCATATAGAACAAGGCCTACCTATCTCTATCCTTCACCTTTACAAAGGGAGCAGCTGCCGTCCTACAAGACAGTGCCAATTTCAACATTCAAGGCATGGTGGCTTGACTGATGATCAAAGACTTTGTCCTAAACTGGGCTAGAGAAACCCAGTTAACATTACGGTGGCATCAGTCTCTTACAACAGTTATCCTACTTGGAATTGCTATTAACTCTTTCTTCAGAAGCACAGATAAAGTAACTGGAACCAGAGTTTCAGCAATTTCATAGCCTCTCACATACAATGTCTTCCAGTAAGATTTACTCAGGAGTATAGGGGAGACCCACTCCCATGCTTTTCCTAACAAAAACAATGTACACAGATTTAAAACTCCATTCTGCCTTATCTCTATGAGGAAACAATGAATGCACTTTTGAAATATAACTGTAAGTGTTAGCTTTTGGATATGCAGTGTGTATATGTGAGAGTTGTTCTTTCTTATGTGTGGATGACATGTGCTTGCATATTCATAAGGCTAGTACATATAGCAACTATCATGATAATAAGCACTCTTCTTAGCAGCTTTTATACACCACTTAATAATATAAATATGTCTACATTTTGAGAAGTAAGCTTAGCCTACGGGGACCAGGAAATTAAATATAATTTCAACTGCTTTAATTGAGCCAAATGTATTATGTAAAATATATTATACAGCCAATTGTTAAAACAAGCCAACTTTAGGCCAAATGTATGCTGTACCTCTGACACTAGATTGCCTGTGACAGATGGCAATGCATTAGACATTAACTAGGATACATAAACTACACAGCTTCTTATCTTCTGAAAAGAAAGTCTCTAATCTATCAATATTTCTTAGAATGACAGGTTTCAGTAGATTATAATGCCTTATGTTTAAAGTAAGGAGGATAAGTTTCATGTATTTATGGATGTGATGCCAATTAATTATCTACATAGTCTATGAAATGCATTGTATAAAAAAGCAGAAGCCTGGAACTTTCCCAGTCTAAGAGATTGGACTGATATAACCTTATGATATATGTTTCAGGATTTCAAGGTTGGTCTTAGCATGATGAAGACATTTTGTATATATTCACTGAAATCATGAACTGTGGCAATTGTGGAAATGAAAACATGATAGATTACAACTGTTTTCTCTGTTTTTCTAAATTCCTATGTATAATTAGTGAGCTATTACTCATTCTAAGTATGCCCTACAGAGAAGCAATAAAAAATAATCAAAATGATTCATTAGAGATATCACAATAACTGTGGTCTTGGGTGGATTTCTCAAATCAAAAGTGAATTCTCTTTTTCCTGCAACATGCATATACCACAATAATAAATTACTTTGGCACAAACTCTATCTACATTAGCATTTCAATGGTACATGTTTACACTGTACTGTTCAAGTCATTTCCATTTCCCTCTTTATTTTGAAGGAATTGCCTCAGATTGTACATGGCTGACATTTTCTACCAAATTCATAAAGCTTAAAGAAAATGTCAGGATAGAATCAACCTCAATAATATTTTTAGATAAATATGATGATAGTTGTTGAGGACCTTAAAATGAATGGCCTGTAACCTACAAACTAAAGTCAGTACTAATGTCATCCAAGGCTTTCCTCCAAGTCTTATCAAAACAGGCACTTCACCACATTCTGCTTTCTAGCTCAGTGTTTACAGTACTTGCACATATTTCTCTTTAAACGATTACTTCAATCTCTATTTTAGATGAAATCTTTGTTCATAAAGTTCCTATATCCCTATGGAAATCCTCTGTATTTTCCACTACCCAAAGTTTAGTCATTATAGAGACCACCCATAGTGCTTTCCACTTACTTTACAGACCTCACTTTTTAAATGTATTAAAAGCAAGTACTGCATACTACAGCATCTTCATAATTCCTGTATTTATAGCTCATATAGCTTAGTAACAGGTTTATTTAAAAAAGAAATCCAGTTTGTGTGTAAAAACTCTAGATGTACAATCTCTGTGGTCACAATCATTTAAATAACGCCAGTGGCTTGCCAATTGGAATCATGCATAGAAAGAACTGGACCACAGACCTCATGTTCATAAGTTTAGCTATGCTTTAGTAAAAATAGTCAATAACTTTATATTGTGGATTCTCCTTTATATGCTTAAAATTACTTTAATATACTTTAATGATTGGAATACCTAATGCCAGATATTTCTAAACATTAAATTAAAATTTTATCTTGTTATCCTTATCATAGCATTCCTGGAACAATGCAGTAATGTATTTTATTTTTTAATGTTTAAAAGTAAATCCTCTACAACAGACATGTGGTAGATACAAAATATAACTGCATGGAGTAAACACAGTTTCTTTTCTTTTAATTTGTAAAATAGGATTAAGAAAACACTCAGCGGGAAATTACAGTCCTGGAATTGGAAGTTGGTAGAGCTTTGAGAAGTGTGGTCTATTCTGTGGAGGATGGATTACTCAAACAGTCTGAAAACACACAGGACCCTCCCTTTCTTTTTCCTGTTCATCCTATGGTCCTTAGTTGAGAAGATTTGTCAACAATGGTTCCTACCTTAGCACAGGTCAAACTGTCATGTACCAACCACTGATAGATACAGACCTCAGAAACTGTGAAGTAAAGCATTTTCTTAGTAATAAAAAGCTAAGTAGCACAGGCTACCTTGGAGCCTTTAATAAAGAAACTTCATTGGAACTTGTGGGATCTCAGAACACTTGCTCATAAATAATGCTTATTCTGCAACACATGTTATTTTGCATGATAAAGGATAATTTAAAGTTTCCTAAATGTATGCAAAAGAAAAACATTACAATTTAATATTTAGAATTAATAATTAATTTAATAATTGATATTTAAAATATAGGTTGGAAAGAAATTTGTAAATAAAAAAAAGATAAAAGTATTATTGACTCCTGAAAACAAAATAATAGATATCAATGGGTATCAGCCACTCATTAAGACAACTAAGAAGGAGAAATAGTCTTCTCTTAGGATTAATATCTCAAATGGTTATCCAAAAACAAAAGTCAACATTGAAAACGTATGCATATGAGTCAGACTACACAGACTGAGCAGGTTATAGTTGTGTATTTAGGAATACACACATATAAGACAAACTGTTAAAGAAAGAGAGACTATGAATGTGAAAGAGAGAGAGTGTGTGGGTGTTGTGGGGAGGGTTGTTAAATGAGAAGTTTGCAAAGAGCAAAGAGGAGGGAAATGATAGAATTATACTCTCAAAAAAATGATAAGCAATGTGAAAACTTCCTGGGGAACATTGAGAAAGCTCAGTGGGTAAAAACAATAGGATCACAAGTCCGGTGACCCAAGTTTCCTACATTGAAGAAGAGAACTGGCTATAACACCATTGTGAAGAAGGGAAGAGACACATGTGCCTGATGACTCCTTGAACAGAAAGAGTAGCCCAAATGGAAATTTACTGGTTCAGTGAGATACTTCACATCGAAAATAAAAAAAAATAAAGACACCAGATGTACACATCTGGCCTCCATATCCATGTACACACAGGTGTGTCAGTACCTGTTTACATATCTGTATACACCTGGAGTGCATGTGTGTATGTGCACTTACAGCACATTATCAATTCAGAAATGCACAAAAAACTACACATTAGAATTGTTTTCATATTTCTGAGATTAGCTAGTATCAAAGTAGAAAAAATGTTATCAGAATATACACAATAAAAGAGCCTTTCTAATTTGTTGGTTATTACTCAGAGTGGGACAACCCTTGTGGGTTTAAATATTTTAAGTTGCTTAAACTGTAATGTTAAGACCAAACATAGACATGATTAAAACATTCCCCAAAATTACTTTAGGCTGCATGACAGACAGTGGGTGAATTGGGAGAAGTTGTGGCAATGCTGAAAATGCTCGGAAGTTCTTAATAATCGCAGTGTGGAGAGTGTAAGATGTCAGAAAGACAATACATAGAGAGTAAAAGACCAGGGAACATTTAATCCTAAACATGATGTCTTGGCAAAGCTTCTCCCTAGATGTTTAAGGGCCTATGTGGAAGAAAGAGAAGTATGATTGTATGATGCAAGAGTAGCAAATGATTCCAAGGAAACATCATTTTCTGATAGAAGACTGATAGACATCTATTAATTCTCAGAAACTGTGACAAGACACACAGACTTGGGTGGGCTCAAACTTCTCAAACCTATAATGCTGAGAAGGGAAAGTGAACACATTATAGCATTAACCAAGAACTTATTTACAATTGACACCAGATAGGAAAAATAACCAGTTTTTTTGCAAGTATGAGTGTCACATGGTAGGGCAGCCTCTATGCCCAGGAATAACACAAAACAAATTTCATGTTTTTATGCTGTCATTTGGTTCTGGTTTTTGTTTGTTTGTTTGTTTGGTTGGTTGGTTGTTGTTGAGTTTGTTTATTTTTAAGGAGAGAAAAACATTGAAGTTTAGTAGGTGAGTTAAGGGAAGAATATGGGAGGAATTGAGGGAGGACCATAAGCCTATAGTCAAACTATATTGTATAAAAATTTCAAAGATAAAATAAACCATATTTTTAAGATTAAAAAATGTGGAAAAACATGATAAAATTTAGCAAATAGATTTTATAAGGTAAGAAATAGCCACTCTCACAAAAAATAGTGACAAACATCAGCAAAAGTAGCCCTCCCCCAGGAATCTAAGGCAGGAGGTTGACAGACTCAAGACAAGTCTGGGCAGCAGAAAATTAATATTCCCATTGTTGGACATTTCAGATAAGATCATCCTCTTTGAGTCCTGGGGAGCATCTCATATTCCAGATCTCTGGGATTTTATAGAAGTTCTCCCTACCCCTACCCACCCCCAAGAGATTTATTTCAATTCACTCTCCAGGCCCTCAGGGCTTCTTTCCTGTCTATCCATATACATAATCCTGCCCACTTTTTACCCTCCCTCTCCCCTGTTCCACCAGGTCCCTCCCTCTACCTCCCATGATTATTTTATTCCCCCTTCTAAGTAGGATTGAAGCATCCTTACTTGGGTCATTCTTCTTGTTAAACATCTTATGGTCTGTGGGTTGTATCATAGGTAGTCTGTAATTTTTGGCTGATATCCACTTATCAGTGAATACATACCATGCATTTTGACAGTGCTTGCAGTGAAAGTCAAAATTTTTGACCCGGAAATGTTCCTGTCTAAAAAAAAAAAAATACAGGGGCTAAAAACTGAAGGAAAGGCCATCCAGTGACCCACCTAACTTGAGAACCATCCCATGATAGAAACCAAACTCTGACACTATTACTGATGCTGTTTTGTACTTGCAAACAGGAGCCTAGCTTGGCTTTTCTCTGAGAAGCTCTATTAGCAACTGACTGAGAGAGATGCAAATACATACAGCAAATCATTGAACTGAGGTCAGGGACCCCTATGAAAGAGTCAGGGGAAGGGTTGAAGGAGCTGGAAGAGGTGGCAACCCTCTAGGAAGACCAACAATATCAACTAAATTGGACTCCTGGGTGCTCCCAGAGTCTAAGCCACCAACTAAAAAAGCATACATGGGCTGGTCTATGTCCCCCAGCACATATGTAGCAGAAGACTGCCTTGTCTAGCCTCAGAGGATGTGCCTAATCTTGTAAAGACTTGATACATCAGTGAAGGGGGATTCTGGAGGGGGTTGTGAGGGATGGGGGAAAATCCCTTCCCACACATATATCATGAAGGACACTCCCAATGTTTTCTCCTACAATTTTGTGTTTCAGATTTCTTTGAAGGTGTGTGTGTATGTGTGTGTGTGTGTGTGTGTGTGTATAAAAGTTGATAGAGGTCAGATTTTACTCTTGCGCATGAGGAAATCCAGTCTTTCTTTCTTTCTTTCTTTTTCTTTCTTTCTTTCTTTCTTTCTTTTGTTTTTTTGTTTTGTTTTGTTTTGTTTTTTTTTTGTTTTGTTTTGTTTTCTCAAGA
>NW_022196903.1:56660100-56719379 GCF_008632895.1 Mastomys coucha
TTTGTTTTTTTTTTGTTTTGTTTTGTTTTCTCAAGACAGGGTATCTCTGTGTAGTCCTGGCTGTCCCGGAACTCACTCTATAGACCAAGCTGACCTCAAACTCAGGAATCTGCCTGCCTCTGCATCCCAACTGCTGGGATTAAAGGCATGCGCCACCACTGCCTGGAGAAATGCAGTTTTTTAAACACCATTTCTTGAAGATGTTTTCTTTTACTCAGCTTATGTATTTTGAATCCTTGTCAAACACTGAGTGCTTGCAGTTATACATACTCCTGTTTGGGATTTTATTTTATTTCATTGGTCTACATGCGTGTTTTTTGCCAGTACCTTATTGTTTTTATTACTATAGCTCTGTAATATATCTTAATGTTGGGAAAGATAATCTCTCTGACTTTGTTCCTTATAGCATTGTGGTCAAATAGCACGCAAGAAGGATTTTTTTCCATCCTTTGTATTTTAACATTTGTTTGGTGTCTCTGGATGTGGTTTATTATATAGGAGATTCCATGTGTTGCTGAGTAGAAAGTATATTTCTTAGCATTTAAGTGAAATGTTCTGTAGGTATCTGTTAAGTTCATTTGATGTATGATATCAGTTAATGCTGATATTTCTCTATTTACTTTTGGTTCAGGCACTGTAAATTGGTGATAGTGGAGTATTAAAACCACCTACTACTAATGGACTAAATTTACCCTGTGACTTCAAATCTAGTAGTACAATTTTATGAAGTTAGGTACATGGGAATTTTGTGTTTAGGTGAGTAGTGTATTTTTACTTAAGTGTTCCATTGATTATAATGAAGTGTCTAACTTTATCTCATCAGATTAATTTTAGTTTAAAGTATACTTTGTTTATTAGGATAGCAACTCCTGCTTAATTTGTGGTTCCATTTGCTTGAAATTCTTTTGTCCATCATTTCACTCTGTGGAGTTCCCTATGCTTAAAGCTAAAATGTGTTCTTTTGTAAACTACAAATAGATTTCTTAATTAACTTTTCTTTCTTAACTTTTCCAGCCAACCTGTGTCTTTTGATTAGAGAACTGAGGCCATTAATATTGAAGTTGTATTGGAGTATGTGTTTTAATTGAAGACATGGTATTGTTGACATTAATGTTGTTTTTGGTCTCCCTGATATTTTAATTTTACTAACTAGAGTTTCATGTTTCTTCTCATTGTATCTCTACAGTGTTAATTACTCTTTTTAGCCTGAACCATTACTTTCTTTGTTTTATTCAGGTTTGGTTTGTAGGATATACATTTTTTAGGCTGTTTATATTGTTGTAAGTTCCTAGTTCCTCTTCCAATAATAATAAACAATTTGTTGGATATGATAATATAGGCTAACCTTGATAGATTTTTATGACTTGGAGATGGTTCTTCTAGATACCACAGTTCCCATTAAGAAATTAATGTAAAGGTCTGAAGGAATCCAGGACACCAAAGAAACAAGGCCCTCTAAATCAACGTGGGCATTGCTCATATTAAACAGCAGGATGCACAGGACCTGTATGGTTCCTCTGTGTATGTATCATGGCTTCCAGTTGAGGGTTTTCATGGAATTCTTGAGCGTACAAATGAGTAGATCTCTGATTCTTATGTCTTCTGTTGAATTTGTTTCCTTATATTAGTTTGTCTTTTCCAACTACAATGTGATCATTTTTATATAGCTAATTATATTTTATTTTTATATATTTTAGAAATATAAAATGAATGAATGATTGAATGAATGAATGAATGAATGAAAACCTATCTACTTTAGTAAAGGTTATCATCTACTGTCTTGTATACCTGCTTGGGAGTGGGGGAACTAGTTTTCTCCAATAGAGTAAATACTGCTTATATCAACCACTCCAGCACAGGTCTCATGTAGGTGTCCAACATAGTATTAGACTGTAATGTTTTTGTTTGTTTCTATTTGAGTTACACTTTGGTGGGTTTTGTTTGGTTCATTGGTTGTTTTCTTTTTGGAATTGGTTTCGTCTTGTTGGCTTTGGGGCAATCTTTAATATTTAATAAAGAATATTTTGTCCACTTTTCCTAAAGGATTATTATTCAGCAGCTCACAATAATTATATAGACTAAATAAAACCTGAAGAAATGAGTATTTTGTAGGTTATCATATATTTGATTTATAGATTACTCATATATGAAGAAATACAGCTTGTGAGACTACATATGTTTAACACTGTGCAGTTATCTATCATCTTTTTTAGTTTATCTGTTATTTAACTACATTATTGCAGTAGATCATATAAGTTGTGAACTCCCTCATGTCTGCCATCTGAATGTGAAGTCATATCATCCCACTGTAATCTTTAATCTGCTTTAATACATGGCTTTCTCTTAATTATAACATCCATTTCCTATCAATTTTTCTGAAAATACTTAGGGTGTATCTGTTTCTAGTAGTGATTAGAACACATATTATATAAGTATACAATAGTAATTATTAAATAGAAACACAATAAAATGTCAAAATTAACTGGCATTCTGAGACAATGCAAACTGTAAAAGGGGAGCTTATTTACACAGAGAAGGGTGACTTACAATATGTTAGGTTAGGAATGATATCTACAAAGAAGGGATTTGTACCTTATGATGCTGTACAGAATGTATGCAATAAAGAAAAGTTAACGATTTGCAATTTATTACCCCCATCAACTGGCAGAAAAACTGATGTCTCATTTTGATAATTTCTACTATAACCGATGTGAAGAGAATGGGATGTATTTAGCAAGTGTGGACACGTGTGTGTGTGTTTGTATGTGTGTGTGTGAATGTATACGTCTTTGTGTGTATGCAACTGGCCATGATGACTGAATAACATGGCCATAAAAAGCAGAATTTTAAGTGACTATATTGTATCTTTTAAATCATAACAAAATAACTTGAGTTTTCAGGCCAAATATATGAACATAAATGTATTTTTTTTCTGAAAATTCTCCACCTTAGCTATGAAATGACATTTTGGAGACAAAATACCATAATGAGTGCCAAACTAAACACTTCAACTATAGTAAGAGACTCAAGAAATAGTTGTTTAGATTTGATAACACATGTGTTCATTATAAGTAATAGAAGAAAGAATCTATCTAGTTGCAGGAAGACCATGTAAGAGGGATAACAGTGGTATTTACTGCCACTTACTTTGGGGCAACATGAAAACATCTATGATTTGTTTTGATTGCTACAATTTTCATGCTCTTGACACATTTGTACTTTATTAATGACAAGAGTAAACACATTATTGTATTTTGATAAAATGTTGTGATAAAGTTAAATTTATAAGACTATGTTTATTTATAAGCTCAGAAATATTTTAGGGTAATTCATATAAAGACCTTAAGTTTGTGGAACAATGAGGAAAAGATACAAGTACTCAAGACACTGATTTAAGTGGCTCTGTCCCTTTTCATGTGGTAGTGGAAAACCAAATTTCTCAGATTCATTAAGAGACTTAAAGCATGTGAGCACACATTTCTCTGGTAGATGGCTTATATGTTTTTGACACTAAAGTAATGTAACCTGTAGCAGTGTTTCACTTCTGTACAATTCACATTTCTTTTAGAATTATAACATAATGATGCTGTTAAGCGATTTATTAAGTGAGGTGTTAGTTTACTCATAGATTTTGACCATCCATGAACAGTTGTCCTTTTTCCTGGGTCTGTGCTAGGCAAAATATCATGGGGTAAATTGTTCATCTTTGAATATACATACATACAGGGGGTGGTTACAGAGACAGAGACAGAGAGAGAAATAGAGAGGGAGGTGAAGAAGAATTTGAATTACATTAACCTCAAGAATATGCTCTGAAGACTGGAAGGTCTCATGACAATTCCACGTCTGTCCACATCCCATAGTTCTAGGTATGGTACTGATACTTTGCCACATGGACCATTGAGAACTATTCTAGATCTAAACCAAATATTTATCCTTGTTAATGCACATGCTTAAATATTTACTCCTTAGTGTATTTTTTATGAAACTCATAATCATCTGTCTGTGGCCACTATGTCTTTATTTTGGATGTGAGACATGTTTAAAGTATGCCTATTACATACTCATTGTGATAATTATAGACTAATCTCTCTATGAGTACAAATTGTTGAGATGCTTCATCTCCTACAGTTTATTTTTATTAATCACAAGGAAAAGGTCATCCTTAGAAGACTTTCAGGAACACTGCAGCAGCAGTTACTATTTTAAAACATGTAGTCTACAATTTATCAAATTTAGGTATGTATTAAAACATAGAAAGAGAGAAGCAAGTCCTTATGATCTGTTTCTTTGATCCTATTTATCAATTAACAGTATTTAGCCAACAAGTGTAAGGGATCTGGTTTCTTTCTTTAGAGGTGCTGAACCTTCTAGGCAGAGTGTGCATTGCCTGTGTTTTGGTGTAGTAGATTTTGCTGTAAGCCAGTATTGAATAAGTGATAGAGACAGACTCAAATTGTTAGAAAAAAAGAAGTAGAGAGGCTTCAGATGCAATCCAAAATCAATGCAGTCAAGTGCTTTTAAACTGGACAAAATGTTACTCTTCCTGTCAGTGACATCTTGTACTGGATCAATGTGCTGGATACAAAGAGTCATGAAACAGAGATTCCATGGTGAGCAGTTGACATGGTTACAAATGGACTTACCAAAGAGATGAATTAAATGCAATTGGTAAATTTGACCTGCTGGTCTATAAACTCTGAGTCAGGAAATCCTGATAAAATTGATAAATGTTAGTGGTAACAATTTTAGTCTTAATTTGTGGCAGGATCTCTCAACTTCAGTAGTATTGACATGAAAGTTAGTCAGCTCTTCTTTTGAAGACTTGCCTCTTCACACTGGCATTTTTGGTTTCTAGTTTTTGTACCACCATCTTCATCTTATCATGAGGGTGATATTTTCCTTAAATGGGGCCTAGAGAGATGGCTTCACGTTTAAAAGTACTTGCTGTTTTTGCAGAGGAACTGTGTTTGGTCCATAGCATACACATGGAAACTAACAACCATCTGTAATTACAGTTCTAGATCATCAGATGCTGATGTCCTCTTTGGCCTCCATGATCAATGCACTTTGTGGTACACAGACATATACATGGGCAAAATACTCACACATTAAAAAAAAATAAAGATAAATATTTATAAAAAGTTCCCTAAGAAGCAAAACTCCTCTTGTTGAGATACTCAAGAAATACTGTTAACTCATAATATGTTCTTTTCTAGTGTGCTACTTGGCTGGAAATCAAAGTTGATACATATAGATATACTAGGGGAACCTATCATTTAACAGGACCATTTAATTCAAGAACAAAATCACAAAACACCCAGGGTTGTCTATTTCAACTCTGTACTTCAGCAGATATTTTGGTTTTATATGAATATTTCATGCCCATATTGATTTTTTCAAAGAAAATATTTTGTGGAAGAAACAAGAGTATTAGTTAATAGATGATAGTCCAGGGACAAGATGGAGACTGAGATGCCAGGAGCTTTTGGGCCCCAGCACCCATATTATTTCCAAACTGTGTCATTAGTATAAAAGGCCCTAACTTTGAGCAAGGATAAGGACTCATCTTAGCCTTATAATTCTAGCATTCAACATAGCCTCCATTGATACACAAAAGTCCCACATCTGAATCCAGAAAAAAAAATCTCCCAACTCTTGACAACTTCATTCAGAAGACTTAAACTTGTCTTTCATATGCTAACAACCTGCTACAGTGAGTAACCATGGTGGGAGGTTACTTCTCTACTGCCAGTGAAGTGAGACTATTTAAATGAGATGAAATTAAAAGCAGGTTTATTGGGAAGCTACCCTCAAGTGGACAAGTTCACTGGCCCCAAGGATCAATGCAAAAAATATCTCCTTGGGGAAAGAGGACTAGTGAAGGGAAAGGAGAGAGAAAAGTGTGTGTGTGTGTGAGGAGACAGAAGAAGAGAAGAGAGGGAGAGACCAAAATATCTGGATTATGTAGGGAAAGAGCCTCCTGGGGAAGGGCACTGTAGCCCTTGGGTGGAAAGTTCAGTGTTGGGAGCAGGGTAATCCAGGTGGGACTGAGGGATGCTGGGAGAACCTAGAAGCCAGGTCTGCTACGGTATGTAAAATATACTCCTTAGTCCCTTGTCACAGGAACTGCAACTAAACACCTAGAGTCTCAGTGTGGTAGAACAGAGCAATTGAAGGTGAGGAACAGCATGTGCAGTCTATGTACATACACCACTATATTTCTTTTCTCATAACTGAGCAACAAAAACTTACTAAACATTGTATTTTTCTATTCATGCAACAGTTTCATCACACAGACTTAATAGATATAACATTAACTTCATACGTCATGAGTTTTGTTTAAATTGTATGATATATACCATATATGAGTAATATTCTATTATCAATATTTTCTGTTCATTTGGTCTTTTGCCATACATTAAGTGTACTATTCATGTCTATGCATTAGGAGAAAGATAATGAGTGTACATAAACAATCAAAAATAAAGAGTACCTGTAGAATATCTAAACTGAATGATGGTTTAATGACTTTTATCATCCAAGGAATCATTAATACAATCTAGATGCTGTTTTCCATATAAAAATCAAAGAATTAAAATACATTCTCATTGTAACCTTCATTTTATCATACATTCTTTATTATTATATCAAGAAATGGAAACATACTTTCATTGAGTGAGAGTTTGGTGTTCAAAATTATTAAAATGACAGTGTCTGACACCAATAAAATGAAAATACTTGAACATAATTATTTAGATCTTAGCAATTTATAAATTTCATCTGACTCTCATTATATTTTATTCTTTGTTGATTTCTTTCCATTTAAAATCAATTTTAGATCTTTTTCAGGATGACTAACTTTGAAGCTGTTGGCCCATCTGTGTTTTCTTTGTTAAGCAGCCTTTCTGAGGTTACTCTGAAATTGTAAGGAAAATGATTTGCTTTGATAAAAAGGGGCTTTCAAATGAAAAATAGCTTCATAATTTCTTTATAGCTCTATAATAAGTTGTTTTTAATACCCATAAAATTCATCATAAGTAGGAAAAGGAGTTAGTTATTTAAAAATTGCTATTATTAAGTAAACCTCTTATCATCAAGGCTCAATTCTTTATGGGGTAAAAGTACATTTTGAAATTTCATGCTTCTTTTAAAAATGTTTATAACATATGTGCAATGATATCTTGACCAAAAGTTTGCATACCATGATTTTTTTGCTATATCTTATTATTTATTCTGTATGAAAACATTTATTCTATATGAAAAGCTGGAAAGAAAATGGGTATTAGTTTATTTTAAATCCTCTGCATAATTTTTATTTCCATATACACATTCATGATGTTCTTTTGATGTGGCAAAAGCTTTGAAGGGCATTTAACTAGTATCAAGTCATCAGTTCATCAGCAGAAAACATAAGTTCTTGTAGTCATCACTTCCATGCCCCATTCACATTCCCAGAATTTTAATTTTGTCTAGTTTCATGAAATTGACAAGCTTCTAAAAGACAGTAGACCCAAATAAGACTCATAGACTGTACAGGGATGTAAAAGTCCTTTTTAAAAGATATCTCATGTGGCATTAGTTTCAACATGAGAAGAAGACTCTTAAAATAACTAAATTCTCATAAAATAATATTGTGAACCATGATCAGATATTCCAGGAATGCCCTTCATTGATATGGTGCCTCATTCCAACAATTCTTTCTGCTAAAAGTTATTCTTGGGACAGGAGCTGAGATATAAATCAGAAATACTGGTATCTATTTATGTTGTGATATTAACATCACTCTTATGAACTTGAGATATCAATATATTCTATGCATTTATATTTCTCAGAATTCTTAAATTCTCTTTGACTAGAAAATATAGATTGCAAAATATGAACAAATGACTTATATTTTATTAGTTGACTTTTCTCAAAGAAATCTGGCTGCATATTGTGCAAAGTGTATAACTGTATTTTACCAATAAATTAAAAAGAATAAATACAGGAAAATTAATAAAACATAACAAATTAATTCAAACATGACACCTCAGTATTAGGAAGACTACATGTGAATACATTAACATTCAGGCTATTTTTTTGTGTGAATTTCATCCATGAATACAGTAATTACAACATTTCTTTCCTACATTCTTCCCCTTCAATTGCTCCTATATCTTCCTTGACTCCTTCTCACCTATAAGATATCTTCCCTATTTAACTTAATTTTTAACTGGATATTTTCTTTATTTACATTTCAAATGTTATTCCCTTTTCTGCTTTCCCCCCTGGAAACCACCTATCCCATTTCCCTTCCCCTTGCTTTTATTTGTATGTTTCCCCACCCACCCACCCACTCCTGCCTCCCCACACTGGCATTCTCCTACTCTGGGTCATCAAGTCTTTACTGGACCAAGGGCTTCTCCTCCCATTGATGCCCAACAGGACCATACTCTGCTACATGTGTGGCTAGAGCCATGGTTTCCTCCATGTGTACTCTTTGGTTGGTGGTTTAGTCCCTGAGAGCTCTGGGGTATCTGGTTGGCTGATAGTGTTGTTCTTCCTTTGGGGCTGCAAACCCCTTCAGCTCCTTCAGTTCTTTCTCTAACTCCTCCATTGTGAACTCTGTATTTAGTCCACTGGTTGGCTGCAAACATCCAAGTCTATTTGTTAAGCTCTGGCAGAGCCTCTCAGGAGACAGCTATATCAAGCTCCTCTCAGCAAGCACTTCTTAGCATCCACAAGAGTGTCTGGGTTTGGTGACTGTATATGGGATGGATCCCTGGGTGGGGCTGTCTCTGGATGGCCTTTCCTTCAGTTTCTGCTCTACACTTTGACTCCATATTTCCTACCAGGAGTATTTTGTTCTCCCTTCTAAGAAGGACAGAAGCATCCACAGTTTGGTCTTCCTTCTTCTTGAGCTTAAAGTTGTCTGTGAATTATATCTTGGGTATTCCAAGCTTTTGGATTAATAACCACTTATCAGTGAGTACATACCATGTGTGTTCTTTTGTGATTGTGTTACCTCACTCATGATGATATTTCTAGTTCAATCCATTTGCCTAAGAATTTCATGAAGTCATTGTTTTTAATAGCTGAGTAGCACTCCATTGTGTAAATGTACCACATTTTCTGTATCCATTCCTCTATAGAAGGTCATCTAGGTTCTTTCCAGCTTCTGGCTATTATTATTAAAGTGAATTGGAAGCCTTCTACTTGAGGACTAGCTTTCACAGCATTCAAATGAGCTTTGCATTACTTATATCCACAGATAAGTGTAGTTATCAGTCCACATTAAAAAAAAAAAAAGTTTCTTTAGGCCATAGACAGAGGCCATTGCAGAAATCACAACTGATCAAAATGCAGAGGACAACTGACTATGGGTTCTCATCCATAGTTGATATAGCTACAAAATAACCCATATACTAAATTTTCAGAGGACAACATGAAAGAGAGGGTAAAATATTGTAATTCCAGAATCTAGGACACCTCCTGGGAAGTGAATCATTTCTATAGGACAAAAAGCTATACCCATAACATCTCAGCATTATGAATATCTAAATAATACCTGTACAATTACAACCCACTTTATATTCAACCTGGACAGAAGGAGTGTCACATGGCCCTTGATGCAGAGCTACAAGTAATTAATGGCTGCTGAGAGAAAAGAATCATTCTTTACAAGGGATTAATCTTCTTAAAGTTTACTCAATTCTAAGGACCACCTAAATACATATACAAAAAAATGAATAACAATAAATGATCAACAATAAAATGAACTTATCATATGGTACTTGTAAATTCATGTGTGTATGCATATATGTATGCATGTATGTATATATATATACATATATATATATATATATATGTATGTATTATGTAACATTAACAGTTAAAGGATATTCAGCCATAAGAGAACAAGTAATCCAATAATAAACGGGGTATAGAACTGAGCAGAGAGTTCTAAAAGAACAAAGCATAAATGAATGGAAAACACATTTTTAAAATGTTTAGCAATTAACAAAAGGCAATTTAAAACTACTCTAAGATTTCACCTTTCCCCAGTCAAAATGTCCAAGATTAGTAAGACAAATGATGACACTTAATAGGGAGATTCAGGGGAAGGGAAATTTGTTCATTGCTGGTGGGAGTACAAACTGGTACAGCCACTTTGGAAATATATGTATAAGTTGTTAAGGAATTTGGAAGTAGATTTACATCAAGTTCTAGCTCTACCAGTCTTGTGTATATGCCTAAAATATTCTGCATCTTATTACAGAGATATTGCTTCATTCATGTTCATTGATGCTCTATTTATAATAGCCAGAAATTAGAAGTAGCCTAAGTGTTCATCATCTGATGAATGGATAAGAAAATGATATATTTACACAGTGGGATACCACTCAAGTGTTAGGAAAATAAAATTCTGAAACTATACATAAATGAATGGATCTATAAAAATTCACCCTCAGTGAGGCAATCCTGACCCAAAGTGACAAATAATGTGTGTCTTCTCTATATATGGATGTTAGCTTTTAAGCTCTCAATATGTGTGCTACAATTCATTCAACCACAGACTTCAGGTACACAGTTAGTGGTCAGAAGAATGAGAGAAAACAGAATACATTGTTATAAAGAGTTAAAGATAAACTAAAATAGGAATATTAAAGGAAGAGGGGATAGGTGCCTAGGGTAAAGGAAGAAACATGATGGGGGCAACTAACATTAAACACCAGTTGGGGCGGGCAGATGGAAACCTACCAGTATAGAAGCTTGCAAAAATGTATGCATATACAAAAGGAAGCTAAATACAGTGACCATACAAGAAGGGAGATGATGCCATATGGAAGTATCCCATGCCACCAAGTCCTTTATCACAAAGTCCTCCACCACTAGGTTCTATTTTAAACAACTACCCTTAGAAATTGCTTTCATAAATTCCATTTTAACTATGGAGAATTTTCCTGAGTGGGTCAACACACACACACACACACACACACACACACACACACACACACTCACACCTGTTTATTTTTTTATTTGGATCTATTCAGAGTTCATATAGTCTAGCTTTAGGAACAGAACAGTTGATGTATACCCAGTTGTTTATGGAGAACCTGGTACATGTTTTCACTCCTAATGAAGACAGGAAAATGCTGACTTTCTTGGGACTATGTCTTTGTTTGGCCTTGTTAACCTTTACCTTGCTGACAATTTATTGTCCTCTATCCCTCCTTGAGTTCTAAATTTCCTCAAGATGATTTAGTGTCCCTTAAAGGATTTCAGAGTGTTACTGAGCTCAGCGAGTAACTTTACCTGAGACATTTCTCTCTCTGTGACTCTTGTTAAGTTGGGCAATCTTTAAGAAACAAACTTGTCAGCTGGAATTTTGAACATTTCTTTTATTTTTTTTTTTTATCACTTCAACTCATTGCAGGACTTTCTGCTCACAGTGACTAAACCACCAACAAAAGAATATAAATGGAGAGACCCATGGCTCCAGCTGCATATGTAGCAGAGGATGGTCTTATCTAGCATTAATGGGAGGGGAGACCCTTGGTCCTGTGAAGTCTTGATGCCTTAGCTTAGGGGAATGCTAGGGTGATGAGGCAGTCATGGGTGGTGGGTTGGGGATCACGTTCATAGAGACAGGAGTTGGGAGATGGGAAAGGCAGTTGGCAGAGGGGAAACTAAGAAGGAGGATAGCATTTAAAATGCAAATAAACAAAATAAAATAGTTTTTTAAAAAAAGAAAAGCTATAAGGACTTCTGGATAATCTCTCTGTGGTAGGGTATTTCCAAGACCTTAACAAATTCTTTTTTACTAGATATTTTCTCTATTTATATTTCAAATGATATTTCCTTTCCCAGTTTTCCCTCCAAAAAAAAAAAAAAAAAACCTGTTCCCTCCCCATCTCCCTGCTCACCAACCCACCCTCTCTGGCTTTCTGGCCCTGGCATTCCCCTACACTGGGGCATAGAACTTTCACAGGACCAACGGCCTCTCCTCCCATTGATGACCGACTAGGCTATCCTCTGCTATATACACAGCTGGAGCCCTGAGTCCCACCATGTGTACTCTTTGGTTGGTGGTTAAGTCCCTGGGAGCTCTGAGGGTACTAGTTGGTTGTTGTTCCTCCTAAGGAGCTGCAAAATCTTCAGCTCCTTGTGTCCTTTCAGTGGGGACCCTGCACTCAGTCCAATTCTTTATCACCAAAAACAGATTCCTTCACTCAAGACACAGATAAGAGCAGTAATGTGGACCTTCCCAGATGTTAGGATCACTGTGGAGAGTCTATTCATCTGTGCCAAAAGGAAAGAGATAATCACATGGTTTTAACAAACAGACCAATACTGATATTTCAGATAGTGACTAAGAATGAGGCACATTTCAGGGGTATTTTATTGGATCTCCTCACAATATTATATGGAGAAAAATCAAAGGAGTTTCCCAATTCGGCATATCTTAGCATGTTTCCTCTATTTTCTTACATTGAGAAAAGTTCTATGTTTACAGTCTTTGTTAGCACACAGAGTCAGACACTGTATAATTATACTCGTTGTGACCCCATGATTCCTTAGTCTTACAAGGAAAGCTGTAGATGAAATGTACCATATTCCATGCATTTTTAATTGCTATTGCCAAGTAAGAGTTCTGTTTTTAAATGTTTCTAGTATCTAATAGTACAATGAATTTGTTAAGTAAAAGTGATATTTAGTTCATATTGTTGTTCGTCCTAAGGGGCTGCAAACCTTCAGTTCCATTGGTTCTTTCTCCAACTCCTTCACTGGGGACCCTGTACTCAGTTAGATGGATGGCTGTGAGCCTCTACATCTGTGTTAGTCAGGTACTGTCAGAGCCTCTCAGGAGATAGCTATATGTAGGCTGGCTACCCTCAGAGCTCCCAGGGTCTCAACTACCAACCAAAGACTGCACATGGAGGGGTCTGATTGTTCAGGCAGCATGTGTATGGTAGAGGATTGCAAATTCAATCATCAGTAGGAGGAGAGGAGCTCGGCCCTGTGAAAGTTCTGTGCCCCAGTGTAGGGGAATGCCAGGGCCAGAAAGTGGGAGAGGGCGGGGTGGCAAGCATGGGGAAGTGGGAGGCAACAGGGGTTTGTTTTGGTTGTTTTTGTTTGTTTCTTTGTTTTTTGGAGGGGAAACTGGGAATGGAGAAATTTACATGTAAATAAAGTATCTAAAAAAAAGTGATATTTAAAACATGATTGACACTCAGAAAGAATAAGATGTGTTTAGAAAGAAAAATATTAAAGAGTTATCTGTTTACTTTTGCCCCTTTCATAGTTATGAATGATTAAAAACTGAGATAAAATATCATGTACTGGACTATTCCTTTTTAAAGAAGCAGTTTTTGTGTGTATGTGTGTGTATATGTGAGTGTTGGGGGTTGCAGTTGTGGCAGTGGTCTATAATTTGTTTGTTTCATTCAAGATTGAAGACCTGCTTGGAATTTTATGAAGACATCATTTTTCAGTGACTTATACCCCGATGCTTTTATTTCTCAACATTATTTTACTTAATTTTACTTTAACCTATCTACCAATGTTTAATTCAAGTATTATTAAAGGTATTCATCCAAAAATAGTTAGAAAATTGTTGTGATTGAATTTTACAAGATAGATATTTGTGTCCTATAATAATAAGTTACACACTCAACAAATTCATTTGGAAACCTACAGAGAGATGTCTCTAAAGTGTGCCTCCCTTTAGATGTATGTTATGGGAAGTGCTGTGCACAGGATCCTGCCAATCTATTTTGTCACAGTGCCAAGGGCATCCTATTAAGACAATTTTTAGCACCCACTAGAAATAGTAAAAGAGAACCTTTCTGAAAGTGGGAGGACCTGACTTTGCTTTCACAGACAGGAAAAATAACTGTGAAGGTGGTGGATACTCTGAAAATATGTAGAGAACTAAATATAAAGCTATTACTTAATGGTATTGGAAAAGGAGTCTAGCATGTATTTCAGGTACAAAATTGCTCATGTGTGGAAAATTATTTGTAAGTAAAGTAAAAAATCTGCAAGATAATCTAATTTTTACTGAAATTGTGTGATAAGAACAATTCAATATAATTAATTCATAAACATACAGTGTGGAAAACAAAAAATATTTATAAGCATTGCAGCATTTTATTGAGTATTCATATTTGTGTATGCATTTACCAATAGTATCTTTTGAGGTAGGATCTTGCTATGGAGTCTGGGTTTGCTCTAATTCACATTTGTCTTGCACTTCCCTGGAGTCTGAGAACTATAAACATGTGCTGCTATACTCTCCATTTCAAATTACCTTTCATACAGCAATCATGTTTTGCAATGCTTCAGACATGGCTACAGAGTTTCAAACATATGATATTTTGATTTTATAGTTTTGTTTTATATACTTTATTTAACTTTGATGAACACAGCTGGCATATTATGATCTGTCATTCACTTATTTTACTGCCAGAAGTTGTGTCTTTAATGATTATATTGAACTAATGAAGTTCCCTACTCAAACCATTTTTATACTTTAAATAATGTTAAATCCTATTGAATCTTGATTTTGGTTTATATGTAGCTGCTACTCTTAGAGTTCTCAAAGTTTTCTTTTGATAAATCTGAGTTCAATCTAACCACTTTCATTCACATTTTGAGACTAAAGTGGTATCAAAATATAGCACAAGATGCTATCATTAAAACAGAAAAAACATCATTATCATTAAGAAAAAACAGATGACTGAGTTATAGATATTTTAATGGAAGTATTTTCTAAGCTCTCATTTTTTTACGAAAGGAGTATACCTCCATCTGCCAAAATTACGCATTGGAGGAAGGAGATTAACACCTGCTCTTCCATGATGTTTTTTGTTTGATTCATGTTCAACAATATTGAAAAAAATGTTGTTTAAAAGATTTATGTTTCAAATTCCCTGATCTGTAATAGATTGATATAATGTCATATTACTTTGGTGATTATGAAAGCTTTGCTATTTCTTCTGAGTATAATTTGTACTTACATAATATTCCTTGTGTGTTGTGAAAAATATACAACTAAAAAGACCAGAGGCTACAGAATGCCTCTGAAAGATTAGCGTGTCTCTTTGAAAGATCTGCACTCACTTCATCTACTGTCTAGCAATGAAGCTATACATACATACATACCTATATATATATATCTGTGTTAGTGTGTGTGTTTAGGACTTGGAAGTTTAAGAATGAAGCATAACTACTAACCTATATAGATTATCAAATTTATGAGCATTAATTGGGGGTAATTATCAATGGAAAGAGTATTATATAATCAATAAACCATTCCAGCTAATGATCATAGCAATAGACTCTCTTCTGAAAACATGTATAAGTATGGACTATTCTGAAGATTTATTTTACCTTTCATTAACTGAGCTACAAAGTAAATGATTCATGTGTGTTTTGTTTTGGGTTATTACTTAAGAAATTTTCAAAAGTCTTTACCTTATGATATAAAAATTATTGTGTATATAAAAAATATAAAGATAGAAAGGGAGTCTAAACTTGTTATTGGTGAGGCAACATTTAGTATTAAATGCCTTTAATGTCATACTCTCTCCTAAACCAAACACTTTAGGACATCTAAAGAAGGTATAATATACAAATATACATGGAATAAAATTGTTAAAATAACACAGGACTTTTTAGTCCTTGGAACGTAGTGAAGGGAAATGACTGCAGTGAGACACTGCAGAGATTTTACCAATCACTCAGAGGAAGGCCATTGCTTTCTTGCTTGAGGTGAAAGTGCCAAGATATAAGCTCATTGGTGACTACTTTTCTGTAATCTTTTATTAATATATATGATGATATAGAATTGGTTTATGACATTTTCTTTCTCTTCTTTTTCTCTATTTTTTTCTTTTGCAATTATACAATAGATCCTGCTGGTGGCTTCCACCTCCCCCAGCTTCTCCAGAGCTTCTCATACTCTCTTCCCATCTGAGTCAACATCTTTTCTGCTTCTTGTTAAAAAAACAAACAACAAAAAACCCATATAAATAATAATAATGAAACAATTAAAACAAATCATAATAGGACAAAACAAATAGAAGAGAAATTAAAAGAAAACTCACTTGAACTGACATAGACTCAGAGACATATATGTTTGTATGCACAAGAATAATATGGAATAGTATGAAAACACAAAACTGGAGTCCAAGGGACCTGTAAAAGAAAACAAAAACACCCTATAGTTTGTATACAGAGCATTTCAATAATACACATATTGCCACCCTTTCTGTGCCTCCTGACTCTTGGTAGTGCACTGCGTCTTTTCAAACAGACCCCATTTTAGGTTTATCTCTACTTTGCACACTGACTTAATGATTTTCATCGGGATTGTTTACAAGAGCAATGGTTGATGTTAGTTTAAAGAAACAAGCATATGGACCAGAGAAGAAAATCTCCTTACCATCAGCCATTATTAGTATATAAATACAAATGAGAGGTGTGGGACACAATGAAAGCTTCCTGTTTCCATTGAAAGATTCTACAGGCCCTACCTCATGTAGATAGCCACAGCTCATGTGAGTTCTAGAATACAATAGCCATTTCATTCCCCATTCGCACCTGACTCCCAAATCACACATTTCTCTTTCACATTCTTTCTTCCTCTTCTTGCAAAAAGTTCCTTGAGTAGGTGGGGGTGTTAAATGTTGTGTTTATTTGCTAAAGATATAATATGTCTGTCAATTGCTTTCTATATAGCCATGATTATACTCATAAAATTATTGTTCTCCACTTTTGACAGAGATCTTTTGGCAGTTGCCATTGATAACTGCATTGATACTGTAGACATCTGTAACACTGAGACAAACTGGATGGTAAATTTCCAGTCATCATTCACTTTAAATTAGTACCACAAAATATTTTTTTTCTTTATACCAGTATGTAAAAGTTTATTTAAACTAGAGTCACCGTTTATTGCATGTGGTGGTGGTTATATGTCCCAGTGAGGAAATGAAAAAGGCATTAACGTCCGGTGGGGAAAAGACCTGATTTGCTTATAATATATATAAATGACATCACAAGTAGATGTTTTTAATCATTTAATACTCTGCTGTGATCTCTAGATTATGTAATATCTTACCTGCTTTAGTGCTAAGTTGTACAAAGGTGGCATAATCCTATGGTTTGAAGAAAATAATTCTGATTTTGTTTTGTACCTTTTTGCAGTAGATCCACTGTAGTTGCAGTTACTTGGCATGCACTAGAGGATGAGCACTTAAGCTGCTTGTGGGATTCTGTTGTTTGACCTTCTACATATGTTCATTAAAAATGTATATTAGATGTGATGAAATATCCTGGAAGGTCTAAAATAGGTAGATAGAATAATGAATATTTACTCTTGCTGTGTTATTAAAGTGATGTCAGCGAGATCCCCATCAGCATTCTTTACTTTCATAGGCATCCTATGTAAAACAAATGAACAAACAAATCAAACAAGAGATAATAGATGTGTCATTCATCTTAATTTAAACTCTCAACTTTATATCCACACATCAAAACCTTTTATTGTATCCCATATGTATATATAATTATGATTTGCCATGAAAATAATGCCACTAGGAAGAGACACATTAATGCTGGCTTTATTACTCTTGATCTTCCAAACTCTTCTTCCATTGGAAATATTATTTTTCTCGCAGTACTCAAAATGAGAGCCCATATGCCTAGCACATGGCTGCATCTGGCTGCAGGAATTAAACCCAAGGCTGATTTGCACTCCTGTAGTAAAAGAGTCAACACTTGAGTAAGCACCTTAGGTTATGCCACAGTGGAAGAGAAGCCACAACTTACTTTTATAAGGAGGACACAGAGCAGTGGGGAAGAACAGTGGGGGGGAAATGAAAGGAAAAGAAAAAGAAAAGAAAAGAAAAAGAGAAAAAGAAAGACAACTAAGAAAGATTCTTAATGATAAAGATAAATGTTACTGCTTTTGCTCCCTGCCCCAATTAATGGGGTTGTTTTTATTAGTCCCAGATCAGCTTGGTATCTTGAAAGAGACTGAAGGTTCCTGAAATAAGACCATGATACAAAATAAGAATGTCAAATCATTAGCAACATTGAAGCATAAACAACAACAACAGCAACAACAACAACTAGATGTGACTAACATAAAGCAAAAGAAGACAGTTAATAGAGATAACACAGCAAAAAACATTTTAGTAATGATGACCTCAAAGGCTCAACTGAAATGACAATCCAGTGAGATAATATGTTCAAACATTAGCAGATATCTTGCCATGTAATATATACTGAATAACACTATACAATATAATCTCAAACATAAATGTATTTATATGGGTCTGTTAAATCCCTGGCATTGCCAGGCAACTGGCTAGACACCAGAGGATGCTAGTAAGTGCTCAATTATTAGTGGAGACTTATCAGTATAGCCATGAGTACTGGGTATGCAGAAGCATGAAAAAAAGGAGACATGCTCTTGCTCCTCTCTTGTTCTCTTGCTCTTCTCTCCCTATTCCCTTCCCCCTCTTCCTCATTCCCTTTCCACCTCTCTCTCCATATGCTTATTTCTCTACTTCCCTAATCTCTCTGGGTCTCTCTGTCTGTCTCTGTCTCTCTCTCTTTCTCTCTCTGCCTCCTTCTGCCTCTACTACCCACTTACCTTCCATCCCCATTCTCAGAATAAACTCTATTCTATACTAAAAACCAAAACAAAACAAAACACAAAAACAAACAAATAAACAAACAAGCAAACAAAAGGAGACACAAGACAATCCTCAGGTGTTAAGCGAGACCACAGTGCTTTTAGCGAGAGTAGAAGGATGGGCTTAGTAGATGATAGCTAGACTTTGATTTGGCATTGCTTAACGTAAAAGTAGTGACCATCCTTACACAACAAAATGATGACAGTTATATAAGAATTTTGGGATCAGAACAGATACAAGACTTGCAGATTTGATTTTCAATGAGTACTTAATCCTACTGTAGACCATTTATATCTCAAGTTACTGGAAATTTCACTGGCTCCATCTGCAGATGTCCCATCACACCAGTCTCCACAGTTTTCCTCTACCCTTCTTCATGTGCTTCTCATGAATTTTCTGATATTCTTTTTAGAGATGACACATCATTTTTGTTTTATTCCAGCAAATAATAGTGTGGCTACTTTCTGTTCCTACTTCAATATGGTTTCTGTAACACTGTGGGATTCAGAAGAATGTGATTGACAGCTTGTATCCCTTGCTTTATGTGTAACAAGACTAAATGAGTGACATTTTGATTCCATGCAGGTCTTTAAGTTTCATGAGGGAAGGAAGACGGTATGCAATTTGTCCTCCTTTTTTAAGGGAAAAACTGCATCTAAAACTCTAAACAAACCATGTACTGATCATTCTTCTATTCTACAGCTATACTTTCAGTGTTGAAGTGACTTTCTTGCTTTAAATTGTCTTAATAATAGGTTATTATTTATAGGTACAAGAAATCTTAAATCTGAGGATTATGTACATTGGGTACATTTTATTATCTGTATACATTGTTAAGATATATCAATAAGTAAATAATAGCCTATTTTACTAATCAGTTACTCCACATGCATGAAGCTTTAAGATAAAACCATAGAATTCAAAACTCAAAATGACATTTCCTGTCCATTGACCATTAAATACTGTCTGGAGTATTATAATACTTGGGGATTTAGTTTCATGGAGAATTGTGCTATGTTGTCCACACTCATTGAGAAGCTTCAGATTTGTACATATGGGTTTAAGTGATGATTTACTTCTACATAGGACATTGTAAGATGGTTTTTCTTTTCTGTTTTTTTCACAGACTATACACAGAAATCGAACGATGAGCCAAAGTCACAGCACAAGGGACAGAAAAGCAATACATACTCCCACCGAGGACCGTTTTAGATACTCTACAGCTGATCAGACAAGTCCCTATAAGAACATCTGCCAAGTCCCAGGTCTGTGTCTAAGCAATTTCTTGAAGGACAAGGAATTAGGAGGAGTTATGAAACACACAAGGGGAAACCATGAAGCTGTCACCTCAGAAATGACTCAAAATTTGAGGACCACTATGGGACAGAGCTTTCTGAAACCAGCAGCTAAGCCAGAAGGGCTGGCCATGTTCTCAGAAAAACCAAAGGACCCAGCAGCTCTATCCCGACAGCACTCCACCTTCACAGGCAGATTTGGACAACCACCCAGAGGACCTATCTCCTTACACACATACAGCAGGAAGAATGTTTTTCTCCACCACAATTTACATACAACAGAGTTCCAGACGCTAGGCCAGCAGGATGGGTAGAATGATCTATGCCCTGCGAACAATAGAGATGGCTATTGCTCCATGTGTCATCTAAGAGTGGTCATGTCCATTTTACTACTTTTATTTTTAGCTGTAAGCAAAGACTTACAGGCTTTTATTTTATTTCTAAGAATGAGAGGTTGAGTATGTTGACTTACTAGGTTGAATTGTTCAGAAGAGTTTGCACTCTCTATGGAAACATACATGTATAATGAGTGGGATGATCTTGCTGGATTATGTAGTCTACAAGTTATTTCTATTTTTTTTTCTGTACCACTTGCTAATATGCATTGAGGTTTCAAGAAAGTAATGTCAAATAGCTCTCTGTTTATGCTGTTATTATGAAGTAGGTTAGAAGGAGTATAAGAAGGAACTGTACAGTTTTAGATTACATAGTTACTAGAAAGAGCAGAACAAACTTAAAGCTTATACTAGGTGGTGTGTTTGTTAGTGGAATGAAGCTTGTGTGCATGTAACCTGAGATACCTTTGTCTCTCTATTACATACATTCAAGCTTGTGGAGCTATTGGGAGGGAAGGACCATTTCTTTAGTTTTTAGAATATTTAGTTAAAATAGTTCACAAATGATAGAAAGTCACAACTCTGCTCTTCACTAGGCATTGATTTTTAGTTTGTTTTTGTTTTCCTACTGATATAGAAAGTATCAAAATATCACAGACTGAAGTGACAGCAGCATAATTTTGGCACATTTGGTGCTTATCATCATGGATAAAGAACATTTTTTCCTTTAAATTTTAAAGATTTAATATTCTAAAATATATATTCTTTTGCTATACTTTTTTTGTATTTTCAGAATATTCATTTATTTTTATATACATCTAGGTTTACTTTACACTCATTAAGCCATGATGTTTTAATTAAGAAGCAGAATTACTGGTTTGGTTTGGTTTGGTTTGGTTTGGTTTGGTTTTTGTAACTTATATATAAAATTCTGGCTATAAGCTTAACTAGATTCTCAACAAAATATAAAATATGGGAACTTTGGCAATTAGATCTACAGAATAAATCTCTAACCAAAATCCTTCAGTCTCATTTGGTAGCAAAATTAGTCTTCAATATGTAAGGTTTAATATTTTGCATACTTAAGGTATAGGAGATAGATCAAAGGAGCTAAATAGACTCATCATACTCTTTTAATAAGAGTATCAATTGACCGTTTCCTTAGAAAGTTCAGGGCTAGTAACTACTCGCATTCAGTACAGTGGATGTAATGAAACTATCCAACCCAGTGCATGTGCTGTTTCTCATGCATTCCCTAAAAGGTAGAATCCATCAGCATGCACAAATGAGATGAACAAAGGGGAAATGACATGGAAGTTTTAGCATGCCATTTGACTAAGCTGCTAATAATAGAACTACACTGAACATGCATTGCCTAATATAAAAATATATTTGAACTATACATTTTGGGGAATAAACCTGAGCTGCCCCTCCCAGCTTTAATTATTGAAGTTTGGCTATGCTTGTTCTTATTTTATTTTGCTAGTGAAGACATGTGCATCACACAAGTTGTCTTTTGTTTGTGTGTGTGTTTATAAATCTGCTAAAGAGAAAAAGGTACTGCAGCTTCTTTCCTAACATTCCCAACATCGTCTTGAAGCTGCAAAAGTCATGTGGATGTGCTTTACGAGCTGGACAATATTTGTGAAATTACAAAAAAAAAATGAGTAGTTGTAGAATTCAGCTTGATTTGTACTGAAAGTTGGTTTCTATTGTTAGAATATTTTACAACTGTAAATACCCAAGCATGATGAACAAAACAAGTTTTTTTTTCTCCAGGATATGGAAAAATATGCAAGGAAATAAGTAATCTTTTTCATTTGCATTTTGACGTTTATAGTTGTTTTCTTGGAAGATAGCTTTTGAATTATACTTTGTAAGAAATAATCTATTTAAAATATCCTGTCATTTAAGAGACATTTTAAGAGATGTTTGAAACACTAGTATTTTCTTGACAAACCTTTTTTAACCTGAAACATTCAAAAAGAAACCCTGGGATAACTTGCTCAATTTTGAAAGGAGGGGTATTTTTGGAACGATCACCTTGAGACTGTTCTGTATCAGTATTTTCATCCGTGTTCTAGTTTCAATGTAATACCCAGTGTGACTCAGGCCTGGAGAAGGTGCAAGCCCATGATGTTAGTGCAGGCCAGGAACAAAGGCATGGGGTTCTTTCAGAAGTTCCTCTGTGTGGCTAGCCTAAGTCCTAATGACCTCTTGTGGGCATTCTTTCAGTGAATTGATTTCTTTGTACTAAAATCTCTAGTTTTCTAAGCCTGTTCCACATATTAAACAGTTTTATACATTTCTCCAAGGCAGTACATATCCAAAGACATGATGCCAGGGAAAAAAGTGCTTGTTTTTCTGATGAAGCAATGGTCTTCTCCTTTTTCTTCTTTGCATGCATTTGTGTAGCTAAGTCTGAATACCCACGTAACACTTCTGCTGCAGACTCTTCTTAACACCAGGTGTAGAAGAGTTATTCCATGAAGGAGAACTGTGTCTACCTGAAATAAACTATTCCCACTTTTGTAACCACTGGAATATGAAGCTTTCTTTCTATATAAAGTCTATTGTTGTGTTTTCTTTGTTGAAATAATTTAATTTGTTTACTTTTTTACTATTTTACCCAATAAAATTTCTTCATGCTAGATTTTTATATGCTAATCGTCGCCACAGAATATTGAGCCATTTCTCAAACTTACACTGCTTCTCTGATTTGCAACCATCTTTGCCTAAATGATACAATGAAGCTCTTGCTGCCATTGGATAACAATTAATCCCCCACTAGCAATGTGCTTAGGGTGTGCTGCTAGACTCTCAATATTCAAGAATTTATTTTTATTTTTTGTTATTTATTGACATGTACACATGAAAATGGCATGATAGTTAATATGAAATAATTTCAGGAAATGGAATGCATAAAGTCATTTAACATAACATACTTAGAGAGTTGTCATGAATAATCTGGATATTTCTCCTGTGTATCCATATATATATATATATATGGATACTTATGGATATATATATATCCCGAGATTTAGTCTGGGATATATGTCACAATCTCCATGGTGTCTAAGTCTTCTTGAGCTAAATGAATATTTCACATGAAAAACAGAGGTTTTTTTGTATGTTCAATAGACAAAAAAAAAACAAAAAAGAGTTAAGACCCTTTCCCCTATGACTAAACACCAAAAGATCATATTCTTAAAATAATTGGTCAGTTTCATAGACTTTCCAGGAAATTAACTTGTGAAACAGATGAAAAACGGGTGAGTTGTATTTTCTCCATAACTCATCATTATATTGTCAACTTAATTATCAATAAATTTTCATACCAGTAGCTATGTAGGAGTTCCAAGTATTCCTACCTTGACTTTGAACTTTTGTTTAACAATTATATAGATTCCAAGACAATCTTTGTCTATTCATAGTGTGTATCTCTGTTGAAGCAATTTAATTTGTTTATTTTTTATTATTTTACCTAATAAAATTTCTTTATATGTTTCTTATATGTCCTTAGCTTAATTCGCACTTTGATGTTTCTCATCTTCTCACCCACACATACATACCCACACATTAGTTTCCTATTTAATAATACAAAAAAATATTATCTACTCCATATTTTTCAACATAAAAAATATAATATGTAATACAGTTTTCTTTCATATTTTCCTTCTCTCTTTCACACACACACACACACACACAGAAGTGTATACAAACAAAATTCATAAAAACACAAAATCAGAAACCATAATATATACTCAATCAGCAAGAGTATAATAAGCTCAAACAAAACAATATCAGAAAAAATCTGGAAACATATCATTGAATTTGTTTTGTGTAGATCATCTTACTCTATTGAAATTCCATTGGAGAATACTAATTTTTCCTTTTCAAGCAGTTGTTAGTTGTAGACAGCTTCTTGGATAAGGGGGATAGGAGCTTGTGTTCACACCCCCCCTCATTGCCTTGAAATCTATACTGACTTGAAGCAATTTGTGATGATAAATTTTATAGTAATTATAAAATAACAATTTAAAATATATACAATTTAATGTTACATATGATATATTATACATTCCTTCCAGTAATCTCATGGTTACACTAGACATCCTCTTTTATACTTTAATTTCTCTAATAGAGTGAATGTCCCCCTATCTGTTATACAATCAGTAAAATATACACAGCACAGAATTAAATATCAAAAAATAATCTCATGACCCAGGAAAATTAAAAAATGTAATCATTTATTTAATAACTAAAAATGGAAAACAAACAACAAAGAAATTAATTTGAATTTTTAGTTTATCCAAGCATGATGCTCAGAACATCATAATAGTAATAATAATATAACAGAGTATTCCTTTATTTTAAGCATTACATACACTCAAAGAGTACACATGCAGAGACCCATGGCTCCAGCCACATATGTGGCAAAGGATAGCATTGTCAGGCATCATTGGGAGGAGAAGCCTTTGGTCCTGTGAAAGCTCAATACCCCAGTGTAGGAGAATGCCAGGGTGAGGAGGCAGAAGTGGGTGGGTGGGGTAACACCCTCATAGAAACAGAGGGAAGGGGGACTGGATGGGGGGGTTTCCAGAAGGAAACTGAGAAAAGGGGATAACATTTGAAATGTATACAAAGAAAATATCCAATGGGAAAAAAAGTAGCCACACGACCAAAGTAAAACAACAACAACAACAATGACAACAACAAAATGAAAGAAAACAGCATGTCAGTATGTATATAAATTGAGTCTAAGATTATGTGGGTACATGGTGAAATATTATTATGTACTGGAAATTTGAATTTGTGCCATGTTTTCATTGAATGGATATCTTTATTGCCTTTTCACTAGCTATTTAAACTGATGACTCCTCAAAATTAGTGCTTATACAAACAGAATGTATGGCCAAAGAATGTGTCATCTAGATCCAAACAAGAGTCTTTTAAGAACACATAACAAACCTTTATGAAAATTTTACTATCCCAAACAATGTCTTACTTTGTTTTTTCACAGTGCTATGTTTTTAAGATGTGCATAGTTGGTACTGTCTTGAATATCATTAGAAACATTGGTTTAAAATAATTGACAATAATATATTAAAGGATAATATGTATTATATAATATATATTATATAATAATATTTTACATATTCTATAATAATATATTAAAGTATAATCCATATATTATATGGAAAGTTATGGTGAATAGTAGCACCTATAATGGTCTTGTAAATAAACTATTTTCTAACATGTGCTTTTTTCCTAATATGAATTCAGAGATCTTATAATATGTTTACATAACACAGTAAGTCAGGAAACAATATGTTTTAGATCAGAGGAGAAAAACTAATATCTAACTATCTAGTGGCATGTAAAACCCTGATTTCAAACACACAGAAAGTGTATGGTTTTAAATAAAGAAGTCTAAGAGCTATTAAACCATTCTCAGCAGCTTATTCCCAGAATCAGTAATCCATATTAGATGTCAAATCAATCATGTAAATACATAAATGCATAAAAATCCAGTTGGAGTAAATATTATGAATTTACAATTTGATTTTATATCAAAGACATTTGTTTATATCTTTTATAAGAAGCAGTACAGCTCTACTTACAAAGGAACCAAGAATCAAATTTATATACTTTTGAACTGTTCTATTACAAGAGGTGGTCAAATAATTTACTAGCATATTCAGGATCATACAGAAAGAAGAGCATTGATTATTTGTCATTGTACTTAAAAGCAAAGAAATAAATTGAAGAGTTAGAATCTACTTGTACAATGTGTTCTGTTCAAATACCACATATAAAAGTTATTTCGATGTTCCCTTTAGAGAGCTTCTACATTCGTTTTGATATCTCTGGATAGGATCACCATAATACTGTCTCATATACTTTTTGTGGAGATGATAAAATGTATTATTTATAAAATGCTTGCATATGTTTATATTTATACATATATAGCAGTTTTATCAGTTAGTTTATCAATCATAAACTCTGCAAGGAAGGAATGTATTTCTTATAGTAAATTTCTTTTTCAGTACAATTGACCCATGAGTACTGATGATGTAGCCATAAAAGAAAGAAGAATTTTTTTTCTAAAAACCCTGTAGCACACTCTCATGAGGAATTCAATAATCTCTACAATAAAATTTACTTGTTTTACAATTTTAAAGTTGTATGATATAAGAAATAATTTGGACCATGTGTAAATATCCATAGAGTATTGAAACTTCTGTACTTTTACGCAAACAGAATCTTATCTTTCACATCAATTGTTTTGCCTACTATAGCAAGTCTGGCTGATGTTTATCTTTTGAGCAGATAATGTCCTGGTCAAAGATCTTTATCCTGCCAAATATTTAAAAACAACTTTCAGAGGTTATACACAGCTATGTTTTTAATTGCTATATTTCATTGCACAAAATTAAAAGGAATATTTGTGGGGTGAACTGCTTCATTTCCTATTTAAAATAAAATGGTAATACATACTAAAAAGTTAAAATATTTTGATTTTAGACTCTACAGTAGTATATAAAGAAAAATGCTGAAAGCGATCTATAGATTCAATGCAATCCTTATCAAAATTCCAACTCAATTCTTCACAGAGTTAGAAAGAGCAATTCGCAAATTCATTTGGAATAACAAAAAACCCAGGATAATGAAAATTATTCTCAACAATAAAAGAACTTCTAAGAGAATCACCATCCCTGACCTCAAGCTGTGCTACAGAGCAATAGTGATAAAAAACTGCATCATATTGGTACAGAGATAGGCAGATAGATCAATGGAATAGAATTAAAGACCCAGAAATGAACCCACATGCCTATGGTCACTTGATCTTTGACAAAGGAGCTAAAACCATCCAGTGGGAAAAAAGATAACATTTTCAACAAATGGTGCGGGTTCAACTGGAGATCAGCATATAGAAGAATGCATTCTT
Source organism: Mastomys coucha (assembly GCF_008632895.1). NCBI lineage: Eukaryota > Metazoa > Chordata > Mammalia > Rodentia > Muridae > Mastomys > Mastomys coucha. The sequence continues at coordinate 56,687,375 of NW_022196903.1, forward strand.
ATCTCCTTGTACAAAGTTCAAGTCTAAGTGGATCAAGGACCTCCACATAAAACCAGATATATTGAATCTAGTAGAAGATAAAGTGGGGAAGATCCTCGAACAAATGGGAATAGGGGGAAAGTTGCTGAACAGAACACCAATGACCTATGCTCTAAGATCAAGAATTGACATATGGGACCTCATAAAATTGTAAGGCTTCTGGAGGCGAAGGACATTGTCAATAGGTTAAAACAGCAACCAACAGATTGGGAAAAGATCTTTTCCAATCCTACCTCTGATAGAGGGCTAATATCCAATATATACAAAGAGCTCAAGAAATAAGATTCCAGACATTCGAATAACCCTATTAAAAATGGGGCATAGAGCTAAATAATTCTTAACTGATGAAGCCTGAATAGCTGAGAAGTACCTAAAGAAATGTTCAACATCCTTATTCATTGGGAAATGAAAATCAAAACAACCCTGAGATTCTACCTCACACCTTCAGAATTGCTAAGATCAAAAAAATCAGGTGACAGCAGATGCTGGCAAGGATGTGGAGAAAGAAGAACTCCTCCATTGTTAGTGGGATTGCAATCTGGTACAAGCACTCTGAAAATTAGTCTGGCAGTTCTTCAGAAAATTGGACATAGTATTACCTGAGGATGGAGCTATACCACACCCGGGTGTATATCCAAAAGGTGCTCCAATATATAACAAAGACATGTTCCACTATGTTCATAGTAGCCTTATTTATAATAGCCTGAAGATAGAAAGAACCTAGATGCCCTTCAACAGAGGAATGGATCCAGAAAATGTGATACATTTATACAATGGAGTACTACTCAGTTATTAAAAAACAATGAATTCATGAAATTCTTAGACAAATGGATATAACTAGAAAATATCATCCTGAGTGAGGTAACCCAATCACAAAAGAACACACATAGCATATACTCACTGATAAGTGGATATTAGCCCAAAAGCTCAGAATACTCAAGATACAATTCACAGACCACATGAAGCTCAAGGAGAAGGAAGAACAAAGTGTGGGTGCTTCGATTCTTTTTAGAAGGGGGGGCAAAATGCTCATGGAAGCAAATAAGGAGAAAAAGTGTGGAGCAGAAACTGAAGAAATGGCCATCTGAGACTGCCCTGTGGGCCTGTGTGTCTCTGCTGTTGTCTGGGGCTCTCTGCTGCTGAGGCCTATGGCTGTATGGTTCATTAGTTAGTTAAAAAGAGGCAATGCATAATTGTGAGATATTTTGTTAGAGGAAAGAGAAAATAGGCTGACCATGTAGAGAGGAAGAAAGGAAAGAAAGGAGAGGAGAAGAGAAGGAGAGAGAGAAAGAAAAGGAAGAAAGCAAGAGAGCAAGAGAGAGAACAAAGAGCAAGAAAGGAAGAAAGGAAGCAAGAGAACAAGAAGGCAAGAGAGAGAACAAAGAACAAGAGAGAGGAAGAAGGCAAGAGAGAAGGGAGGAGGTGAACCGCCTCTGATATTGTGTGAGGCATGACTGTCTGTGGGGTGGGCCATACCTGGCTGTGGTCAGATGACTGGGGGTAGGGTCCAGCTAGAATGCTGGGAGCTTGGGGCATTGTCTACTGGACAGAGCACACATCTCCTGTGGGGACAGCTGTGAGGTTGTGACTGAAACAGGAGCAAAGGTGCCAAGAGTCATGGTCAAATTCTTTCCATCCCTTGCAGGCAGAGATATTGCCAACTGGGTCACCCGGGTTCAGATCTGTTACTCAACTGGGCCCAGGTTGCCTGAACAGGCTACTGCCCTACACTGCCCCACCTGGGGATCCAATCCATATATATTCACCAAATGCTGACACTATTGTAGATGACAAGTGCATGTTGACAGAAACCGATATAGCTGTCTTCTGAGAGGCTCTGCCAGAGCCTGACATATACAGAGGTGGATGTTCACAGCCAACCATTGAACTGATCACAAGGTCCCTAATGGAGAAGTTAGAGAAAGCAAAAGTCTTATAAATTACTTCCAATTAACTTTTGTCACAAAGCAGGAACAAAGACCTTAAACCTTTCATTAGTTTCATCAAGTTTTAACTTCCACTCGAAGTTCTGATATTTGGAAACAGATATTTTAAAAGTGGAATGCAGGTTTCACAGATAATGACACCACAATCACAAGGAAGGATTATCTAAATGAGCTTTTTAACTATACATATTTGTATTTTGAATTAAGCATTCTATAAGGTTATTGCTTCCATGCAAGACCATACTATTTATTTCTTCATACAACTCAACTGTTTGTTGGTGAACTACCATCTACCTGTGTTTTTTTGTAATATAAAAGAAAACAATAATCCATACATAATCAAATAAAATTCATAATTTGTTTCAGTAGTCTGAATAAATATTTTTGTTTTATTGTTTTTGATTTTGTTTCTTTGGTTGGTTGGTTGGTTGGTTGGTTGGTTGGTTGGTTGGTTTTAAATTGTTTTGGCAGAAGGCTTATGTACTGATTTGATTATCATGGAACAACAGACAATTTTCTTCTTTTTGATTTTTATTTTTTGTTTTGATTAAAAGGTTTACTTATTGTAAACTTGTTTTAATATAAATGTAAGTAATAAATTAATCCTTCAGTTGTATACCTTTATCATAGCCAGTTCCCAATAAATATACAGAGACTAGATTTAGTATAAAACTTCACCTCAGTACCTTGGCAGTCCTATGATTTATATTAAACCCCATTAGTTAGGTAATTTGGATATCATTTAGCAATGATATTGTGTGATAATTACATTTAGCAATGATATTCCTGTGATAATTACATTTTCTAGTTATTGGGCTTCGGAATTTTTTTTCTTATGGTATCTTTTTGTACCTTTTCTTCCTCCTGGTCAATCTGAAAGTCTGTCTCTGTCTCTGTCTTTGTCTCTGTCTCTCTCTGTCTTTCTGCCCCTCTCCCTCCCTCCCTTCCCCTCTCCCTCCCTCCCTCCCTCCACCCCCCTCTCTTTCTCCTTCCCTTGACTGGGGGAAGTTTCTGCCCTATGATTTCTTCTGCCCAGCAATTAGGTGATCAGCATTTATTGACAAGACAGGAAGTAAATGGTAAGTATTGTTTAAACAAATGAGACAGGAGATTCTTTACTTTCGCACTATAATGCCTTGTCTGGATTGAAACAAGATATGAGAAATTAACATTTGAATAATACAAGGATAACCTTTACATGGTAAACAAAAATATGCCTACAATTTATTTTATGTGTGTGATTGTTTAACTTGCATATATGTTTTCACGTGCATGTGCCCCATGTGTTCACAAAGACTAAAAAATACATTAAATCCTCAGAAACAGTAGTTGCTAGGTGCCATATCAGTGTTGGAAACCAAAACCTAGTCCTCTCAAAGAGTGGATACTCTCAACTATGGAACCATCTCTCAACTCTTAGTCTGAAATGGGTTTTTATGGTTTCCAATACTGACTAAATTCTTGAATAATGTGCAGCGTAGGAAGGTGTTTTGTTAATTGCTTCACATTCTTTTTCTTATGTAATTATTATCATAACTTCACAAAGATCAATGTTATTCTTGCTACTTTGTCTATTAAAAACTTGGTTTAAGTCATATGGCAAATAACAGTTGCAAACAATATTGTTAAATAGTATTGATCTACATAAATGCAGAGTAGAAAAAATGGATATTTCCAGATTTATTGAGGGCTATTAATGAGCTATATAAATACCATATAACTTAAGTAAAATTTTAAGATAGATAATTTTATTACTAATGGAAAAATTGTACACTGTACATGATATTTGGGGTGAAAAAGAAATAATCTAAACTGTCAGCTATGTGATACACTGTTAATATAAATACAATAAGTATTTATATCTCTAAGCAGTAAACCTTCCTACATGTCAGAATGCGGTTATTAATTCCTTCTATAACAGAAATATTAGTCACGTAGGGTAGCATATGTTCATGAGCAAAACACTGAAGAGATGAGTTCAGAAAGACCTCAAGCTTGAACTTAGCCTAGGTTACATAGAAGTTTTTAGACCAGACTGTAACATATAGTGAGACCTTCTCTCAAAATACTTTAGAATACTAATCTTTAAAAATGTATTTGTAACAATGTAAAAATCTGACATAGATAGCTTTAACTATTAAGATCCTTCTTAATCATTCTTTCTATTGTAGTTGTCCTGCAGAATTGTATGGATATTTGACAAATAGACCAGCTCATGATTTTGGAAGTCCTTCTGCAGAAGTCAAATTATAGGATATTATATTCATGCTGGTAATAACGTGGAACAAGGAGAACCCTCTTTTATTGTTGGTCGGAGTGCAAACTTGTACAATCAGTTTGGAAAACAATTTGACAATTTGGTAGAAAATTGGGAGTAGATCTGCCTCAAATCCCAGATATATCATTCCTGGGCAAATACTCAAAAGATATTCTACCATACCACAAGGACACTTGCGCAACTATGTTCACAGCAACTTTACTCACAATAGCCAGAAACTGGAAATAATGTATATGTCTCTCAAATAAAGAGTGCATAAACAAAATGTGGTACATGTCATGAAATTTGAAAAAAGATCATCCTGATTATGTTAAACCACATGGTATGTATTCACTTATATGCATTTTTTTGTTTTCTTATTGTTTTGTTTTGTTTTTTGCCATAAAGTAAAAGTATAATGATGCTACAAAAAAGAAACTAAAAAAACAAGAAGGGCTCAAAATTGGGATGCTTGACTCTCACTGAGGAGAAAATTGAATAGACATTAGGGGTGGATGGACAGAGGGGGAGGAATAGAAAAAAGAGGGATCAGATGGGAGAGTACTGAGAGAGAGTGTGTGCTGTGAGAGAATGAGGGATGACCAGCTCTAGAATGTGCTGGAAATCTAGAACAATGGAAAGTCTCTGGAATCTATGAGAGTGTCCCTAGCTAGGACTCATAGCAATGGGGGATATCGAGTCTAAAATGGTCATCTACTATAACCATGCAAGATTTCTAATGGAGGTATCAAAACACCAAATAGGCCACAAAACCTTTGACCCACAATTTTTTTTTTCCTGAAAGATGTGCAAGGGTAAAGATGGAGCAGAAATTTAGGATATGGCCAATAAAGGACAGATCCTGCTTGATTCACATGCCTATCCCCAACACTATTAATGGTATTCTGCTATACTTACAGACAAGAGCCTAATATAATTGTAATCAGAGAAGCCTCACCCAGCAACTGATGGAAACTCTGTATCTGTTTACAGAGACCCACAGTCAACATTATGCAACCTCAGGGAATTCAGGAGAATGAAGCAAGGAAGTATTGAAGGGAGCCAAAGAGGTCAAGGACACCACAAAAAAAGAAAAAGAAAAAAAATAACTCATTAACTAACCTGGGCCCATAGGAGCTCACAGAGACTGAACTGTCAACCACAACAAAGCAGAAAAATCATACTCAGAGTTAGACTCCAAAGAATCAAATAATCCTATTAAAAATTGGGGTAAACAAAATTTCAACTGAGGAGTGCTGAATGGCTGAGAAGCACCTAAAGAAATGTTCAACATCTTTAGTCATCAGGGAAATGCAACTCAAAGCAATCCTGAGATTCCACCTCATACCAGTCAGAATGGCTAAGATCAAAAACTCAGGTGACAGCAGATGCTGGCTAGGATGTAGAGAAAGAAGAACATTCCTCCATTGTTGGTGGGTTTGCAAGCTGGTACAACCACTCTGGATATCAGTTTGGCGGTTTCTCAGAAAACTGGTCATTGTATTACCTGAGGACACCGCTCCTGGGCATATACCCAAAAGATGCTCCAAAATATAACAAGAACACATGCTCTACTATGTTCATAGTAGCCTTATTTATAATAGCCAGAAGCAAGAAAGAACCCAGATATCCTTCAACAGAGGACTGAATACAGAAAATGTGGCACATTTTCACAGTGGAGTACTACTCAGCTATTAAAAGAATGAATATATGAAATTCTTAGACAAACAGATAGTTTCTTAGAACTAGAAAATGTCATCTTGAGTGAGGTAACCCAGTCACAAAGAAGACACATGTTATGCACTCACCGATAAGTAAATATTAGCCCCAAAGCTCAGAATACCCAAGATAGAATACATAGACCACATGAAGCTCAAGAGGAAGGAATACCAAAGTGTGGGTGCTTTGGTCCTTCTTAGAAGGGGGAACAAAATACTCATGGGAGGAAATATGATAACAAAGTGTAGAGCAGAGACTGAAGAAATGGCCATCCAGAGACTGCCCCACCTAGGGATTAATGCCCTATACTGTCACTGAACCCAGACACTATTGTGGATGCCAAGAAGTGTTTGCTGAAAGGAGGCCGATATAGCTGTCTCTTGAGAGTCTCTGCCAGTACCTGGCAAACACAGAGGGGAATGCTCTCAGCCAATGACCTGAGCACAGGGTCCCCAATGGAGGAGTTAGTGAAAGGCTGAAGGAGCTGAAGGGGTTTGTAAACCCATAAGAAGGACAACAATATCAGACACCCCAGAGCTCCCAGGGACTAAGCCACCAACTAAGGAGTACACAAGGAGGAACATATGACTCCATCCACACATGTTGCAGAGGATGGTCTTGTCAGGCATCAATGGGAGGAGAGGTCCTTGGTCCTGTGAAGGCTTGATAGATGTCCCAGTGTAGGTTAATTCGAAAGTGGGGAGGCAAAGTGGGTGGGTAGGTGGGGGAACACCCTTATAGTAGCAGGTGTTAGGGAGATGGGATAGGGTTTTGGGGAGGACCAAGAAAGGGGATAACATTTGAAATGTAAATAAAGAAAATATCCAATAAAAAATCAATCAAAATGGAAAATAAGAATTGTTTTAAAAATGAATGAAAATTAAAATCCACCATAAACACACCTGTATGACACAATGAAGGCATCTAGAAGAGACAAGAACAGAGCACTGTGTCTATGTATAAGAGATGAGATAGCCCCAAATTCTAATAAAATGATACACTTAAAAGCTTAAGAAAACAAGAAATATTGTAACAAAAGAGTATGTATGGTGACATAATCATTAACACTGGTGCTGAAACAATAAAATAAAACAGCAACAATATAAAAATATCAATGAAATGAAATATTGGTTATATGAGAAAATAGGCTGACAAAACTTTTTTTATCTTTTGGTTAATTTGACTAGAGTTTATAAGATTAGGGAGGAAAATGGAAACATTTTAATTGACACTGAAAAAAACTAGAGAAGCATGAGAACATACATTAAAATTTTGTGTTATTACAGTAGAAAACCTAAAAACAAACATATTTCATGTTTTCATCCTACCAATGTTAAATCAATGTTAAACCATGTAAACTGAATAATAATTCCCATCAAATAAAAACAGAATTAAAAAATCCAAAAAAATAAAAACCAAGAAATAAGAACAAAGCAAAACAAACAAAATCCCAAAACAAACAAAAAATATGTTCAATCAGTTTCTGAATGAAATTGTATAAGACCTTCAGAGGACTAATGCCAAATACTATAAATTATCTGCAAAATAGAATTTGGAATAAGTTTTCTAAATCTGTTTCATAAAGTCAAATTACTATGATACCAACTTCTAACAAAGATTTAGAAGCAAAACAGAGATAATGGTAGACTAATGTCCTATATAAACAGAGATATAAATATTCTCCATATATTAATTATCAACAATTCAAGAATTAAAATTATTATCCATCACAGTCATGTTAGATTCCTTTCAAAGGTGCAGGGATGGTACAATATAAACAGATTAAAACACACACACAAACATACACACACACCATACAGACACACACACACACACCCCATATATATATGTATATATATATATATACATATATATATATATACATACATAGAATACAAAAAAACTTTGACAAATACACATCCTTCCTGATGAAATTCTGGGAGAGACTAATAATACAAAATACAAGCTGAATTATAATGAAAGCAATTTTCAGCCAGTCCATATTCAACATTATCTTCAATGAAGTTAAATTCAGAGCACCTCCACTAAAATCTGAAACAAGATAAGGAATATTCAATCTCCTCATATCTACCATACTTATTAAATGTAGTACTTGAACTCTTAAGTAAGAGGACTAAGAAAACTGAAGGAGTTCAAGTAGATAGAAATAGAAGTCAAAATACCCTATTTTTAAAGATGATAAAATTTTATACATGAAAGAATCCATTAGGAAGCATCTATAGTTAATGAGTACTGCATCATATCAGCAGGATATAAATTTACACATAAAAATTAGCAGCCTTCCTATATACAAATCACCAACATCCTGAGAGAGAAACAGGGAAATATTAGCTTTTACAAAAGTGTAAACAATTATCTTCAGGTAACTCTAACCAAGCAAGAGAAATATTTGTATAATAAAAAATTAAGTCCTTGAAGAAACCACAGAGCACACACTGGCTGGCCAAGGCCCCTGTCACATGTGTATCAGATATGCAGCCCAGTTTCCATGTGGATGCCCCCAACAACTAGAGCAGTGTTGTGGAGTGTGTTCCTCAGCCTGTTCCCTGTCTGTGGAATCAGTTTCCGAATGGGGATGCCTTGTCTGGTGCCAACGGGGGAAGAAGAGCCTATTCCTGCAGAGACTTAAAGCAGCAGGGTGGGAGGATATCTAGGGAAGCCCCAGTTTCTTGGAGGGGAAGGGGACAGGGGATTAGTGGAGAGATTCTGTGAGTGGGGACTGCAGGGTCAGCTTGTAGGATGTAAATGTATTTTAATTAAAATTAATTAAAAATAGACAGCAGATGAAAGATCTTGCATGTTTGTGGGCCAGTAGAATTAATATTGTAAAAACAGTCATCCTAACAAAAGCAATCTGAATTTTTCAATCCAATTAGAATCAAAATTTCAACAAAATTCTTTACACAAATAGAGAAATCAATCTTAAACTTGATATGGAAATACAAAAAAAAAAAAACAGGATGACTAAAATAACACTGTATAATAGAAGAACAGCTGGAGATATCACCATCCAAGACTGCAAACTCTATTATATAACCATAGTAATAAAAACTGAATATATTGACATATAAATAGACATGTTGATTACTAGAATAGAACTGAAGATTCTATCTTAATTATACACATCTACAGAGACACACAATGTTTGAAAAAGAAACCCAAAATGCATACTGGAGAAAAGGCATCATCTTCAACAGATGGTGCTGGTTTAACTGGGTCTTATATGTAGAAGAGTGAAAATAGATCCATATATATCACCTTGCAGAAACTCAACATCATAAGAATTAGGACACCATCATAAAACTATATATATTGGATCTGATGTGGTTAAAGCATAGAATAAGCTTGACCTCATTGACACAGGAAAAGACTTTCTGGAAAGAATACTTACAGAGAACACTTTAAGGCCAATACTCTCTAAATTGACCTTGAAGAACTGATAAGCTTCTATACTGCAAAAGACACAATCATCTGAGCAAAATGGCTGCAGGAGACTGAAGAAATTCCCACTAACTTGTCTGACAAAGAGCTACTCATCTGCCATCAGCACCATTGTAGGCAGTGCTTTTGAGTATGAACGTGCCTCAAGTGGAGTGAAATGACTTAGAAGAATATAATTCATCACCCTGAATTATAAAATATGAATATTGCTTAGTTATAATTTATGTATTATTCAATCTACCCCATTTAGTATACAGTTTGATACATTATACTCAAATGTTGTACAGTAACTCACCGATAAATTTATAAGATATGTATCTTGGACAACACCTAAGGTCCATCCTTCTATTTCAAAGCATATCTTTAAGAATTGCATCATTGGGCAATCAAGCACAGAAATAAAATAAAGAATATTCTAAATAACCAAGAAGAAATATTACATACATGTTACTCTTTCATGTAAAAGATACATATATGACATTCTCAGCCTGATTTTATAAAATTTGCAGTGATAAACTAGCAGTGGTCAAATTACTCCAATATAAACATCCTAAGAGCTTTCTCTTTATAGAATAATGTTTCCCTGGTCCTGTTCCTTTTGAAAAAGTAGGAAAGGGTCCAAAATTTCATGAGAGGTACTACTGTTTAAGAAGAATGGGCACAAGGAAGAGCAAATAATTCCCCAACAGCTGCTCGATCTCTCTCTCTCTCTCTCTGCTCGATCTCTCTCTCTCTCTCTCTCTTGCTTACATGATCTAATAAGCTGTCTTTCCTAGTTCATAGTTTATGTCCCCATCTCTACCAGTGACTTCTTTAATTTGAAGATCCCAAACCATCTCTTATGAAGCAGTCTCAAACCCCTTTTCAATATACATCAGATGACTTGGGATGACACAGGGCCTCTGATAGACTGAACCTCATCATCAATGAAAGTAAAATGACGTGGGAAGTCTTTTCACCAAATATCACTGTGAGGACTAAAAATAGCCGTCAGAAAACCTATCAATGTATCCAGGGTAGATCTCTTTACTGAAGGATCTGATGAAGCAGCTGGTGAATTTCTGGTAAGGCTGAAATATATCAGATATTTACCTGACTAGACCCACATGCTCCCCAAACTAGTGTCACATAGTTGGCCCCAAACACAAGGGGAAAGCTCCAGAAATTAGAAAGGTTTGAAGGGATATCCACCTGTGCTCAGAGAAGCACCAAAAGGAGAAAGATCCCATAAGAAATCCAGACTTGAGCAAATGGGGAATGTGGAATACTGGGAGTCAGACTTTACTGAAATCAGCCTTACTATTTTTTTCTCTATAAATATTTGCTGGTGTTTATGCATTCCTTTCTCATCAGAACAGAGACTTCTCCAGTTGTTACTAAGAAACTTCATCAAAAAATAGTTTCCAGGCTTGGACTGCCCTTAACTTTGGAATCTGGTAACAACCAGGTTTTCTTGGCCAAAGCACCACAACATCTAACAAAGGTACTGAATATTCGTTGGAAATTACATTGGGTGTACAGACCATAGAGTTCAGAATGAGTAAAAAGAAGGAATAAAACTCTTAAGGAGACTCTTACCACTGTTGATCCTGGAAACTGGCAAAAACTGGGGGAACCTCCTCCACTTTTCCTGGATCAGGGCCTGATATACTTCTGCACAAACTCTGATATTCCCCAGGAAGAAATGTCTAATTATCTCCTTCTCAAGTCATTTTAGGCTTTTCAGGAAGTACATCAGGCCATTGACCAGAATGTGAATGGAACCCCACATCTCCTATCTCTGAACCCACCCACCAATTCCAGCCAGGAGATTTGGTTTGTATGAAGCAGATCCATGCCCACACCCTGAAACTTGTCCTGGAAAGGCACCCTACCTAGCCCAGTTATCATCATCACTCCAACTTTCATGAAAGTGGATGGTGTCATTCCCTGGATTTACAACTCTTAATTAAAAGTTGAGACATTGAGGATGATCATAGAATGACAGTCACCTGAACCTTGAACTCCTTAAAATAAGATTGACTTAGTGAATTAGCTAGTGCACACAAACCCCATCAGCCCCAATTTTGGACATGGAAACTCAGAAAAGAAATAGGACTAGAAAACTCTAATTTGGGGTGGACCTCTGTTCTCTTATGTCCCTTTCAAGGGTGAAACTGTTTGGGTGCAAGGGAAGCACAAGAAGTAATAACTAAGGTTAGGGAGAAAAGTGCTAGAAAAACACTTCAGAGATTACAATTTTATTCAGTTCTTACCAGTGGTAAATCATCCTGCCAAGGATAAGGTACCTGCGTCATGTCCTCAAATTATAATCTTGCTTTTTCACCTTGTAATACTTATCTTGTTTCCTGGTTTGCTCAAATGTCCAATGAAACAATGCTAGCCTAGACAAATTCATATTCTTTTATTCCCCTGAATCTTCTTTGTTGGGATAATCTTTTTTGTGCATTGTGTAAAGGTTGTCTTTTTATTATTCAAATGCTGTTTTATGAACCAGAAGAGAGGTGAGTATAGACCAGACTTTGTTATTGTCATTCTTTATTAAATCACCTGCCTGTGTATTTTGTAACTATCGTCTGTCACCTCTGGTTTGTTTAATAAAGTCTATAGTTGAGGCAGGATAGTAAAGGCAAGACTTCTGGGAAGAGATGGGAATTCTGGGAAATAATTGGGGTCAGGGATTTGGCAGCATGACACTTAGGTGGAAAGAACAGGTGCCTGAAACAAATGAGAGATGTGGCAGAACATGGAATAGAGTGTACTCTTAGTAATATCATGACCTCTATCTGAGGATTCAAATGTAATAATGAAAATGGCAGAATGTAGAATAGACAGGTTAATTAAGTTATATGAGCTAGTTGGAAAATAGCCTAAGCTAAAGCCTAAGGTTTCATAAATAAATAAAGTCTCTGTGGTATTAGTTGAGAGCTAGTGGCTCAGAGACAGTCCAACGATATTAGCTGGTTTACTTATACTTGCAGTTTTAGTAAATATGCTTTCTCTGACTCACTGGAGAGTTACCAATTTGTGTATAATGAGCCATTATGCCCCAGGTATGTGTATATAATGAAAGAATAGGGGAGAACACATATTGGGCTTTACTCAATGTTAATGAAGGTCATATGGGTTCCAATTCTGATCCCAGTTCTGGTAGGGGCAGGGATAGCTTGTTCAGCTGCCATTGCTACTTCAGCCTTGATTTTTGAGGGGAATAAAAACAGGAGACAACTCAGCTCCAAGATAGACTTAGACCTACACAGTTTGGAAAATTCTCTTTCTGTGTTCACTCCTTTATAGAAGTAATCTTATAGAACAGGAAGGACTTTGTATGGCATTAGAAGAAACAGTGTTTCTATGCCAACCTATCAAGGGAATTAGGGAAAACCTTGAATTGGGCATATATATATTGAGTCGTTTTACTGTCCAGAATAATAGAATTAAGTTTACCCTAATGCTTTTGACCTACCTAACTGTAAGTTCTTGGCCCCATTACCAATGTGAAGAATAGGCTCCATACCTTATAATCCATCTTAGATATAAAAGAATGGTTACTCTCAGATCACCAGTAGGCATACCTTGTATAGACAGTTGTTATTTTGTATTTCAGAGTTCATGTCTGCACAAGTACTTTTCTTTCTTTCTTTCTTTCTTTCTTCCTTTCTTTCTTTCTTTCTTTCTTTCTTTCTTTCTTTCTTTCTTTCTTTTTGTTTTTTGTTTTTTTGTTTGTTTGTTTGTTTTTCGAGACAGGGTTTCTCTGTACAGCCCTGGTTGTCCTAGAATTCACTCTGTAGATCAGGCTGTCCTCAAACTCAGAAATCCACCTGTCTCTGCCTCCCAAGTGCTGGGATTAAAGATGTGAGCCACCAGCTCCCAGCTAGTACTTTTCTTTCAAATTTTGTTTTATTTTGGTTTGATTTTGAAACTATGTCTTTCTGACATGTTTTCATTGTTTACTTCAATTTTCAGTCTACAGGTGGACATCATAAGTAACAAAATATATGAAATAAGGAATGTACCTATTTGTCCTGGCTCTCTAACACAGATTTTCACCTTTTCTTGACATCAAAAGCATTCACATGCCTGCCTTTCCATCTGGATTCTATTGTGAATGACACCCACGGTTTCCCTTAATTTACTATGTGTAGACATTAGTTCCAGGTATTTCTCAGCCTAGATAATCATGTAAAAACTTACCATAATAAATTTTACTTCATTTGTATATATTTTGCTAGCTTGGTTTCTCTGGAGAGCCTTTATAAAATACAGCTAACTGCAAATGAGATTTAAAAAAATTTGGTTCAGTTATGTGTTCAGAGGCAGAAATGAAAAATAGGCTACAAAGATGCACTCTGACATATGCCAAGACATTTGTAAGAATATTTATGGGCTTTGATTAATGTTCAGTATTTGTAAGTTTTCATAGTTGTCAATTCACTTAATCTTTTATTGTTATCCTGACTTCTATCCTCAAGGAGTGGTAAAGGTGTAAGGAAGTTTATGTGTGGAAATTGAGTGAAAAAAATAGAAAGTTAACAAAGAAAAAGAAGAAGAGGTGTGAAACTCAGGAATACTGGGGTGATGTCAATTTTGCACATTGCTCACTTTAAAATAGAGAAAAGTAGAAAAGCAATACAATTTGACCTCTAATAGTCTGGGCAATTTGGAATACATTACAGGTGTTCCAGAGAACTGTCAAGTGGTCAATGTGAGTACAATGTGTCACACAATCTGTTGCTTAAATCTATGGAATATATTTTTATCATGGGAAAAGTTTTTTTTAACTAATATGTAAAAAGTTATAAACTGTGTAGAAGAGAATCATTTTGTAGATAAACTAAAACCAGTAGGTACAAATCACAAAGCTTCATAGCACATGTAATTCAAAGTATGTTAAATAAATCTACAAATAACAACAGAAAATTTTCTAATATTTAGCACTACTAAGGGAAAGTGTATTTTAAGAAATAACTTATTAAAACAAAAGCTCAAATGAATAGAAAAGAATTCCAATAGCATGTTATTAGTATTTATATTTTACAAAATCTAGATTCAATTATTTCAATAAATGTTTTAGGAAGATAAAATCCATATCAAACAATTCATAAAACTAAACATAGCCATTTCTGAAATACAATTTTGTGATAAATAACTTGTTATATCTTGAAATTCTATCAACCATTCACTCGGGATTGAAAGCATAATGGCAAGAAATCTTTCATTTCCAGGTCACTGATTATCAATATTGTTAATACTTTCAAATAAGTGATAGAATTTACGGAACCTACATTTTATCAGTTAAACACTAAATATTGAATTTAATATGCAACTCTGGGTTAACATAAATTCTTAAAAGCAAAGAATAGCATATTGAAGAATATAAAATGACAGATGATAAGGGGGGTTGGAAAGAAATATTTGAGGAAGAAATTATCTGACTGAAAATTTGAATGAAGGAATAGAGAAAATTATGAAAATATAGTGAGGAACAATGAGACAAATCAATCACAGATACTTGAAAAGCAGCAAGACCAGTGTTGTCAGTAAAGCAGCAAGGAATTATGGGTGTGATTTTTAAAGAGGTGAGTCAGGCAAGGCTCTGTAGGGCCTCCAATGTTAGTAGGGGACTTGGATTGTATTTTATGTATACAGAGAATGTTGGACTATTTGAAGTGTTAGATGGTAGTAATACATCTCAGGAGTGTATATATATACACACACACACACACACATATAATTTTTTGTTGAAATGTGGAAAAGGCTTTGTTAGGATCAAGAGTACAGTTGTGGAGCTAGATGTATTTAGTTTTCTACATAAAGTGCCTTAAACTTTTCTGGGAGCTGTATTTGATGTTGGATATTTTGTTGTTGTTGTTGTTTGCTTGTTTTTCTGTGTTTTGAGGTAGCCCTAGAAGTTGTCTTCTGTATCAGATATGTAGCTGCAGCTAATTAATGATGGAGTTTTATGGATCATCCTTCTACAACATATAAGATAGGTAGTGGTGGTTTATGTTCGATTTATACTTTGAAAGTAATACTTTCAGAGTAGTTCGGTTTTGTTAAAATGACAGAGTAATATAAGTCTTTGTAGTAAGAAAAGTAGCAAATAAACAATGTTGTAAGACCATGGAAAGAAATTTTTATTTAATTGTGCACTGTAGGTCTTAATGTAACTGATGCTTATGGGATAGATGCAGTAATTTTGAGGCAACTTTCACAAATCCAAGTGAAATCTGGAGTCATTGAATTTGAAATTAGTCGTCAGAGCTGTAATGATCAACGTTGTAGTCTGTAGGTGTGCATCTCATTTAAACCATGCAATGTAGCATGTAATTTTAAAAACATGCTTGCTTGCTCTCTCCGTGCTCCTGGCTCAGTTCTGTGATCAGCTAGCTGCTGCTCACCTCACTCAGCTTTGCCAATTGCCAGCTCACACTTTTCCCATGATCCCTCTACACTAACCAACCACCTGACAGCTATCTCTGCCAATCCTATAACAACTGCCTAGGTTATTCCCATTCTCTCGCCCACCTGAGTTGATGCCCTTGGAAAATACCAGACAGCCTTAATCTTTTAAAACCAACCAGATAACAGAGCTACTGGGCACAGAATCTATAGCCCTAAACTCATCAGCTATCCTGTGTTAGAATTCTGCTGGTCACTCCCAGGCCTTACATGGTTCGGGCTCTTCCCTCCAAATCCTGGCCAAGAGGATCCCCCTCCTCTTTCCCTACTATTCCTACTGGGACACAGAAATCCCATGTTTTTACTTTTCTTTCACCCAGGAATTTGCTTCTGCCGTTTTTATTAACATAATCTAGAAACAATTAGGGGAACCAGATTTTAGTATCAGCTCATCCCTAACTAGAGAAAAAAAAATGAAAATCAAGGACAAATATTGTGAGGAAATAATAGATAGCAAATCTAAAGAAAAAGTGGCAAAGATTTAAAATAAATGTGAACAAGTGAGTGTTGGGGGGAGAGAGTGTCTTTGTGTGTTTTCTCTGGTTCTTACTCAGTTTAAGGTGCTAGAAATGAAACCATGTGTTACTAGACAAGTGTGGGGTCTCAGAATTCAGCTAACATCAAAATGAGAGAGAACACATTGCCACTTAATGTGGAAATATTCAGAACATACAGCTTATCATGCTCATCATACCTTACATTACAAAAAGGCTCTCTTCACTGAATCCCAACTTGCACAGATCTCAACTCATTAGGCATTACTCGGTTTTTATTTATCATTTTAATCATAGTGTTATCCTAAAATCATAAAAGCTAACAAACATTTTGTAATGCCTCCTTTTTCTGATATCACACTAAAACATATCAGTTATATTTTATTTTGAAATATCAAGCTATGGTCAAACATATAAGAGTACACATGAAACCACCACATATAATGAAATGGCTGAAATGAAAACTATACCACCTTGTTAAGGGTATTGAATTTCCAAAGAAAAAGTTTGGAAAACCATTTTGTATGAAGCAGAACACTCAGAGAAATTTTATGGAGGCAGAGTAAACTTTTAATGTGCTTCTGTAACATTTAAAGAACTGAGCCCGTGATAGAATTTCAATCGTTGAAGTTGCTGTGGCTAGATTCGGGGTCAGTGGAGTATTTCAAAACAGACAAATATAAGGAAGTTTCCCAGTCAAAAAGAGAGTGCTTGAAATACTGAACATTGTGCAAAACAAAAAGGGAGGGGGTACAAAAATGAATGTCAAACTTGATAATATTTTAACCAGAAGTCTATTAAATGATAGGTAAGAATGAAACTAAAGATCATGATTGGAGTCTTTCAGAGCAGTCAGGAAGGGATCTGCATTCATAGCTAATGGTTGAAGGCAAAGGAAGCAGAAGTTTATTTGCAGCTCAAAAGAAATATTGTAGTTGTAAGTTGTCTTGAGTAGGAAATTTGTGAGAATGAGAGAAAACATCACATGTTAACCGTACTAATCAAGATACACAGGTGAAATAATATTGTCCCCGAAATGTCCCATTCAGTAACTCTTAAAAAAAGGAAGTTTATTTTGAATTACAACTCATACAGTTATTAACATCTAAATAATGTCTTGGTAAACTTGAAAGAGTAGAAATAAAGATTCCCAAATGAGATAGGATTCATAAGAAGTGGGATTTTTCTACATATCAGTACCTAAGTTAATACTATAGAAAGGATTCTTAGATTAGAATGAGGACAGTCCTTTTTACCTTATTGGAATTTATTATGCAAGAATTTGTCTAGTGAAAGTAAAAAGTAGAGCTAAAGTTATACAAATTGCTGAATGGCTTTTGAAAATAGTGTCGAAATTCCAAATACTATAAACACTACTGGCCTTGGCATAGTGAAAGACACACTTAGGTGACTGACCCTTCAGATCTCTATTGATCTATTATCTGACATCTATTAAATAGTAACTCTATGTGGTGCATATGAATCGACTTCAATTTAGTATCTAAAAAATATTACAAGGCCTCAGATATCATCTTCATTTGTAAAATGAGGATACTGAGACAGAGAGGTAAATCCTGCAATACCATACTCTTAGGTTTCAATCCTCATTAAATCCAAATCCACATGGTCTTCATCTCTTGAAGTTATTGATAATGGGTTTCAGGTTTTCAAACCTGATTATGATTTTTCTTATAGACAAAATATATGGTTTTGACATGATGATCAGTGAAATAAATGGACAGCCCCAGAAGCATGTGTCTGCCCGCTGTGATCAGAAGTGCTGTCATCATTTGATGATGAGAAGATTGTACTCTACCTACCACAAGGAGGTTATCCACATCAGCCTGTGCCTTTACAGGTGCACTGAGGATTTGAGTCCCCGGGGCATCATTTATTAGCATGGTATTTCAACGTTTCAAAAAATATCAATCAGGAATCCCTGAAAACCAAAATGTGTTTTCCTGAAGTAAGCAAGCTAGTACAATAATTTTTAAATCCTCTGTTGTTGTGAAGGAAATTTCTCTGCTTTTCATCATAAAAATATATTTTTACTACAGCTACCAAAAATCTCTATCAATCTAAGGATCTAGCATTAGGATTTTTATGGTCTGGTTGCTAGGTAATAAATGCACATTGAAAAATCCCATTTTAAGGGTGCAAATGCCTCAATAAAAAGAATTCCCCTGTGGTTTAGGATGACAGTTTCAACAAATATTTTACATGAAAAAACAGGCATACGGATTCCTTAGAAAATTATAAGAAAGCATTTTTCCTGTAAAGATAAGAGTGAGCATTTTTGATTTTCTTTATTCTGGTGACTTGTCAGGGCTTGACATGTGCCTGGTAATTTATTCAGACCATCAATTTATACTGAGATTAATAAATGTATTTTATGGATAAATGCTGGAAGAGGCTGAAGAGAAGGGTGACCATGTTAGAGGACCAGCAGTCTCAACTAACCTTAAACCCTGAGATCTCTCAGACACTGGGACACCAACCAGGCAGTATTCACCAGATGATATGAGGCTATTAACCCATATACAATAGAAGACTGGCAAGTCTGACTCAATCAGAGAAGATCCACATAACCCTCAAAGGACTGGAGGTCCCAGAGAGTGGCGTCGTCTGGTGAGGTGCTGGGTAGGGATGGGGTGTGGACATTCTCCTTGAGGCTAGGACAAGGTATGGGATTTGGAAAATCCAGAGAATGGATTTGGAGGGGGATAAATTCTGGACTGTTAAAAAAAAAGATCAAATAAAATAAAATAAAAAAGATAATAAGAGAAACTTTTTGAAATTGCACTGAATCTTAGAATATTTGCAAAGTGATGATGTGCTTCCAGGGTTTTATTTTTTTTTATCTATACAAATGCATTTCTGGAAAGCAATCTTTAGTTAATATTTTTATGGGCCTGGGCATTTGGGTCAACTATGCAGAGAATGTAATTCAACCCATGCTGAATATCTGAGTTCTGTTCCTCTACCCACATTAGGTTTTTTATTGCTGTCTGTGTCTAACTCCAGGGTCACTGGATGCCTCTCACTTGCAGCTCCACTTGTGAATATGTACAAGCACTTGTGTACCTACTGCACACACATACATATAAGTACGATATTAAAAATGATTTTTGTTAAAAAAAATAAATGTATTTTAACTCTATAACTAAATATGGGTGATCAAATTAACACAACTTTTGTAGTAATGATATTTCTTTTCATAATTTTGCCTACCAACACTGGTTGATTTATGCAGAGCTAATGAGAGTGCATGCATTCACTTGATATTTAACCGTGAAGGCAATTTCTCTACTTAGCTACTGCCATTCAGTTATTAAGTGATCAAGCTGAATCTAATTCATACTAATTATTTTCTAGAAAACTCATACCTTAAGGACAAATTTAAAAGGAAAACATCATTTGTTAAGGTTGAGAGGTCATTAGTAAGATGACCTATAAAGAACATGGTTTATAACATTCAATATTTAGTAAGACATGAAGGTCAAAATAATATTGAATGGAAAACATAGGTAAGTCCTCAAGTTAGTAGGATGGCTTGGGAGAAAATTCAGGCCAAGATAAGTAACACTAGAGATGTTTTGAAAGTTATATATAGAAATATACATATTGCTACAGAACTTTATATATCCATACACATATAAAATGAATAAGAATGATGTTACTCTATGAATGGTAATATACTTCTTAGACCCCCTAGTAGAAAAAGCCCAGGGCCAGGAATAGATTGCTGCTCCTTTTGGAGCTGTTGGCCAGTAAAGTTTCACAGACCCCTAAACATTATAGACTATGGTCAATGATCTTGCCTACCTTCAAGAAGGTAACAATAAAACCCTATTGCTTAAGACACTTATTTTTTTTTCATTTTTTGTTAGATATTTTCGTTATTTACATTTCAAATGTTATTCCACTTTCCTGGTTCCCCCTCCAAACCCCCCTAACCCCTCCCGTTGCTTACCACCCACCCACTCCTGCTTCCTGGCCCTGGTATTCCCCTACACTGAGGCATAGAGCCTTCACAGGACCAAGGGCCTCTTCTCCCATTGATGTCCAAGAAGGCCATCCTCTGCTACATATGCAGTTGGAGCCATGAGTCCAACCATGTGTACTCTTTGGTTGGTGGTTTATCCCTAGGAGCTCTGGGGGTACTGGTTAGTGCATCCATCTTGCTGATCCTCCTATGAGGCTACAAACCCCTTCAGCTCCTTGGGTCCTTTCTCTAACTCCTCCATTGGGGACCATGCCAATAGCTTATGCTCTAAGCTCAAGAATTGACAAATGGGACCTCATAAAATTGCAATGCTTCTATAAGGCAAAGGACACTGTCACTAGGACAAAACAGCAACCAACAGATTGGGAAAAGATCTTTTCCAATCCTACATCTTATAGAGGGCTAATATCCAAGATATACAAAGAACTCAAGAAGTTAAACTCCAGATGAACAAATAACCCTATTAAAAATGGGGTACAGAGCTAAACAAAGAATTCTTGACAGTGGAATACCAAATGGCTGAGAAGCACCTAAAAAAAATGTTCAAAATCCTTAGTCATCAGGGAAATGCAACTCAAAACAGCCCTGAGATTCTACCTCACACAAATCAAAATGGCTAAGACCAAAAACTCAGGGGACAGCAGATGCTGTCAAGGATATGGAGAAAGATCTCCATTGCTGGTTGGATTGCAAGCTGGTACAACCACTACGGAAATCAGTTTGTTGGTTCCTCAGAAAGTTGGAGATAGTACTACCTGAGGACACACACACTTATTAACCTGTAATTCAGTCAGGAGTTTCATCCATATTGGCTAGCTAGCTTTCATAGTGCTGGAAGGTGATGTGTAAGGTACTAGAGGAGACAGATAGCATAGAAAGGCAACTTCACAGATGAACTCACAGAGATGTAAAACCCACGAGCAAGGCAGACTCAGCTCCACTGTCAAAAGTAGTGCAGGACACAAAAAGATCTGCATAACAATGTTTATTGTTTTACTTGAACTTGCAAAAATTTGAAAATAAGAAAGAACCCTTTTAGAGATAAGTACATCAACTAAGGCCCCTCTAAAGGCCTCCTTATGTAAACTCAAATACAAATATTATATCCCCTAAAACCACAAAAGATGTTCAACTATATATAGACTACTAGGTTAAAAATAGCTTACTGTCTACAAAGCTGACATATATCCTTCCAAATACATAAATGAAAACAAGGACAGGATCTTTCCTATATATAGTTCCCAACACTGTCATGATATATGACCAATATGCCAAGACCAGTGGGTTAGTCAGCAAAAAAAAAAAAAAAAAAAAAAAAAAAAAAAAAAAAAACAAGCAAACAAGCAAACAAACAAACAAAGAGAAAATAATTAAAATTGCCAATTTTATTTTAAAAATCATTTGTTCTACATGTATTGAGAAACAAAGTGTAACAAATATACCATGGTAATGATAGATTGCAATAACTTGAGAAGAAAGTGAGGCATAGGAGGGTAAATTGAAAGTTGCAGACAATTTGCTCAAATAGTCAATAAATATTCAGATGCCATGTACAGTCTACATGAACACTTCCAGATAAATCTGTATTCTTGTACTTGGGAGTATGTCTAGTTTGAGAACAGTTTAGTTTCAGCACATTAATGTAGAAGCTATAGAAATAGATGTAATTCCCCAAACATGAATTTTTTTCAGATGTTTATGTTTCCCAGATAAGGAAATATATTTAATTATGTTGAAATTATGATGTATATAGATAGCCAGTATTCATATGCTGATAAAATTACACACAGATCAATTTAGATTATATTTACGATTTAATTTTAATTGTTTTTATTGTTCATGAATTTCCTGAGTACTGTACTTATTTCTGTTCACCTCTCTCCCTCCAACTTCTCATGTGTCTCCACACTACCAAGAAATTTATGAATTTTTCTTTGTAAATTATGTTATACACAGATATGTACGTGTGTGTGTGTGTGTGTGTGTGTGTGTGTGTGTGTGTGTGTGTGTGTATACCTTGTGATTCCCAGTGGCATTCCCTTATGCGCATGCACTTTAGGCTGACCTCTTGGGATTGGACAATTTACCTTTTCAGAGTAGCAATTAATTGCCTCTAGATCTTTATCAAGTTGTGAGGCCTTTCCACCAAATATATAAATAACCTTTTCAAAAATATATAAGTAAACAAAAATAATTCATTCTATGTGTGCCATTTCTTCAATGAGTTTACTCCAAACTCTGTATTCTTGCTTCTATACCACATCTTGAGGACTCTGATTGGTCAAGTGTTGCTAAAGTTTGCTTGTCGATATCCCAGCTACGTGACTTTCATCTTCCTCATACTTTGTGAAGTATTTGACAGACTTGTGCAACATGGCTCCTTTAAAAAAAATATTTATTTAAATTCCAGCCGTTGTTTTCCCTCCAAGTGCCCCCTCCAACAGTTTCTCATTACATTCTTCCTTCCACTTGCCTCCAAGAAGGTGCTACCTCCCCAACTAGGCATCACCTTTCCCTGGGCCTCCAGTCTCTCCAGGATTAGGTCCATGTTCTTCCATTCTGAGAGCACCAAGCAGTCCTCTGCTATATTTGTGCCAGGGGCCTTGGGCCAGTCCCTGTATGCAGCTTGATTGGTGATTCAGTCTCTGGAACCACCCAGGGGTCTGGGTTAGTTGAGTCTGCTGGTCTTCCTATGGGGTCTTCCTACCCTTCAGCTTCTATAGTCGTTCTCCTAATTCAACTCATAGGGATCTCCAACTTCAGTCCAATGTTTTAGTTTAAATATCTGCAACTGTCTCAGTCAATTGCTGGTGGGGTCTTTCAGAGGACAGCCATGCTAGACTCCTGTCTGTAAGCACACCATAGCATCAGTAATAGTGTCAGCCTCAGTGTTCTTTCCTTTAGTCTCTGCTCCATTTTGTCCCTGCATTTCTTTTTGATAGAAACAATTCTTGGTCAGAAATTTTGACTGTGGGTTGGTAACCCCGTCCCTCTACTCGAGACCCTGTCACTTTACTGGATACTTTGATTTCCCTCTCCACATTGTTTGGCAGTTTGGCTAAGATCACTCCTATTCAGTCATGGGAGTCTCTCACCTTCCAGATCTCTGGTACTTTCTAGAGGGTCCCCCATACCCAGAAGCTGCATATTTCCATCCATTCTCCCTGTATTCTGGACTTCTCTCCTGTCTTCCCTCCATACCTGATCCTGTTCCCCCTTTCCCCTACCCATTCCCTCTCCCATCCAGGTCCCTCCCTCCCTCTGCCTCCTATGATTATTTTATTCCCCCTTCTAAATGGGATTGAAGCATTCCCACTTGGACCTCTTGCTTGTTAAACTTCTTAAGGTATGGGAGATGTATTTGGGTATTCTGTACTTTTTGGCCAATATACACTTATCAGTGAGTGCATAAAAGCATGTCATTTTGGATCTGTGTTACCTCACTCAGGGTGACATTTTCTAGCTCCATCCATTTGCCTGCAAAATTCACAATGTCCTTATTTTTAATAGCTGAATACTATTCCATTGTGTAAATGAACCACATTTTCTGTAACCATTTTTTGGTTGAGGGGCATTTGTGTTGTTTCCAGCCTCAGGATATTACAAATAAACCTGCCATGAACGTAGTAGTGTACATGTTCTTGTGTGGTGCAGCATCTTTTGCATATATCCCCATGAGTGGTATATCTGGTTCTTCAGGTAAAACTATTTGCAATTTTCTGAGGAATGGGCAGATTAATTTTCAGAATGGGAATGCCAGTTTGCAGTCCCACCAGCAATGGAGGAGTGTTACCTTTCTACATCTTCATCAGCATGTGCTGCCACTTGAGGTTTTGTGCTTAAGCATTCTGATTGCTGTTAGGTGGCATTTCAGGGTTGCTTTGATTTACATTTCTCTGACAACATCTATCCACCCACAAAATCTTCAACCAAAAATTTGTCTTGCCTATAATATGTGTAAGAATAACTTGGGAGGCAGAGGCAGGCGGATTTCTGAGTTTGAGGCCAGCCTGGTCTACAAAGGGAGCTCCAGGACAGCCAGGGCTATACAGAGAAACCCTGTCTCAAAAAAAAAAAAAAAAAAAGAATAACTTTGGAGCACAGACTACAAAAACAGCGAACCAATACTTGAAACCTACTATCTGACACTATTAATGATACTCTGCTATGCTTGCAAACAGAAACCTAGCACAACCATCTTCTGAGAGATAGTTGCTTCATCTGGCAACAGATGGAATCAGTTGCTGAGACCCACAGCCAAACATCAGGCAGAGCTTGGGAGTTTGGTGTAGGACTTTGGGATAGAAATGAGCAAGTTGGTCAGGTCAAGGACAGAAAAAGACCTACAGAGTCAAGTAAACTGGTTCCATAGGGTATCACATAGACTAGGCCACCAACCAGGGAGCAGGCAGAGGCTAGACCTAGACCCCTATACATTTGTAGCAGATGTGTAGCTTGGTACTTATATGGATCCCCTAACTAGTGGAGCAGGGGCTGACCTGATTGCTGTTCCTAGTTGTTGGATCTCCTTCCCCTCTCTGGACTGCCTACTTGGGCCTCACTCTGGGAAGATGTGCCTAGTCAGGCTGGGACAGGATGTCCCCAGGTATGGTGGCACACAAGGAAGTTCCTCCTATTCTGATGATGGGGAGGGGAACAATGGGAAGAGAGTAGAGTTAGAGTGGGACAGGGAGGAGAGGGGAGAGAGGGACTGTGATTGGGATGCAAAGTGAATAAAAAATATTTTCAAAAATGAAAAAAAATATAACATATTAGTATTGTTAATAAAAAATTGTGTAGGGCAGTGGTGGCACACCCCTTTAATCCCAGCACTTGGGAGACAGAGGCAGGCAGATTTTTGAGTTTGAGGTTGGCCTGGTCTACAGAGTGAGTTCCAGGACAGCCAGGGCTATACAGAGAAACCCTGTCTCGAAAAAACAAAACAAAACAAAAAAGAAATAGCTGTACAATTCACTCTTGTGTATTAACCAATGCAAAGAAAGATAACTAACCTATTTAATTTGTTACAACATATATTTATTTATAATTTTAAGAATTTAAAATTTTCACTCTTTCTGAAATTTTATCTCAACTTCACTTAGATAATTACTGGTGTTGATAAAAGTCACAGGGCAGCAAATGTGTGATATTTGAGTTTGAGCTTAAATTGATTTAAACAATTTCAAAGTAGGCTACAAGTACTATTTTAAGAAGAAAAAACAATATTCAGCTAAGAATAATATTATACTTTACAATATAAGTTTGCTGGACCATAAAGCAGGATGTAAATTATGTGTGACCTTGAAGAGTTTCTCAACATTTTCTGAGGTTAATTCTTACTCTGAAAGCATAATTGCTATAGATAAACTCCCATCATTTTGAATTAATATTTAGAGGAAATAAAGATCCATATTCTTGTCTTAAAGACATTCCTGGTTTACTTATAAAAATCATAAAATAAACTACACAATTGAGCAGAATCTTGATGTATCTACTGCTGTAGAGATTGGTAATAGTTCCCTGTATTTTTATTGTAATTTGATGGTATTGATCTGGAACTATACATTAGAGAAATACATTTATGAAATAAAATGTAAATGTGAAATTTTGACAGTGAGAATGTATGCTGATTTACTGAGAAATGTCTTCTGTGGTTGAAATATATTGATTAAATTTTGTGGAACACATTGCAATTATATTTAAATGCAGAAGCATTCAAGATAAGGTTTAAACTTATTGATACTCTTTCTTATGTTGAAACTTCTTAAAGGTAAAATAATTATATACAAATTTAAAGGAATTATTAAGGTGAGTGTAAAGAAGAATTAAACAGATTGTAGCAATTAACTTAAATTTAAAATTTAAAACTAATGTATGGGTAGATAACTCAGTTGCTCAATTACTTGCTTTACAAAAAAGAGCACCGGAGTATGATTGATTCCTCCAGTTCCTCTGGGCCCATGTGGAGCAAATAGACCTGGGAAACTATGCTGATAATCCCAGGTTGGGTAGGGATTTGTAGAAGTATCTCTGTTTCTCAATTAACTCTTCTTTAGTTGGCAGTGTAAGCCAAAATGAGACCCTGTCTCAAGAAACAAAAATATGCTCACAACATCCAATGGCATCTTCTAGCCTTCACATGCATGTGCTTTCTCCTATGCACACATATGTGCACATAGTCAAACAAACAGGCACACACACACACACACATATACAATTCTAATTCAGGATTGTATTTTGCCTGTGAGTGATGAGTTTTGTGCCCATCTCTTGTGTTGGAGTTTGGAGTTGTGTAGGGAGTTTTAAGAGCATATAGGTGTCAAGATTGTGACAGCTGAGAGATCAAGCATTGGTAACATTTGTATGGCATCTAATGCAGAAGGACACTCAAGATTTCTAGAGGGGTCATAGTGATTATTTCTATACGACAAAATAACACATGCCACTTAGTTACAGAAAGATACATGCATGGTTATAGAATTTTAATTTTCAAATGGAAACAATTGCATCTATTTGGTTACAAATTTGGGAAATATTCCACATATATTTTCCAAGGGTTGTGCATTGCCAATTGTTTTCTTACTTTAGAGGTATAGATCTCTTTTCTTATGCTAATTAAGGCATACCAACAGGATTTGTTTTGGTCTTGAAACTTTATACTTTTATTTTTCCTTTGAGTTAAACAAGGAGAAGAAATTGCTTAATAATATGAGTTTGACTTTTAGCAAACAGCTGTAAACTAGAATGTACATTCTGTTCTCAGAATAGGATTCAGATGGGGTACAGATACAGCTATGCCTATGCAGAAGAAAACACCCAAGTTTCTAAGGATTACTCCACTAAGGAGTGTAGCACTGGGGGCTGAGTGGGATATTTAGCAGATCACTTTACCACCCAACTGCCTTGAGTGAAACAATCATATATTTTATAGATTCGTAAAACAATACCTGTACTTCATGATGTAGAAAAGGAGAACATTATTTCTCATTTCCCAACATGTAAACTTTTTGCTAAATTGAATTTCAGAATCTACCTTATCTTTAAAATATAAATAAAAGGAGGAGCCATTCCTCACTCTTCTTTCTAAGTCTTTCATTTTCACAGGAAAATAAAAAATGAAAAAGAGAAAGGGATAGAATAAAGTTGCTTGGCAACGCCACAACTCTTTTTCAAACCTTCAAGAGAAAAATTTGTATTAGAAAAATGATACCTAGATGTTGTATGAGAGCATGGTCAGTAATAATTTCATTATTAAACATAAAAAATATTACCTTGTCTTATCATCTAATAATTAAACAAAAACAATAGTGTGATCAAATCATGTTGAACTGGCAAGCTTCATATTAAATCACTTAACTGAAAATCCATTTAAAAATTTAAAATCTAATTAACGTATTGAATTAATTCATTCACACTGTTAGCCATTAAAAACAGTCTGTGAATGAATCTGTCTTTCATAATTATGCAGAAATTTCACACATATTTTGTAATAAAATTAGTCCTCAGGCAACCAGTAAATAAAAATAGCATTGACAAAGTTTGCCAAAGTGAGTGGTATGTATTTAAAAACCGCTTTTCTACACATGAAAATATGACTTTGGGAGGTGAACTGAATGTGTGGTTAGTGTCAGGGAACTGAAGAAAAATGAATAAGTCACAGGACATGAAGAAAATAATTTCAAATGAGCTAATGTTTTCTAAACAACAGCATGACTCACTTCTGACAACATTAAATGTATAACATGTAAAGGAAATGGAAAGAATTATTTATGGATCTCAGTCATGATGCATTGTCACTGTTCTTTAAAAAGTAAATAATTTTTAACTTTAAAATTTCTAGAACTCCATTCATGAGTACTTTACTTATGTCATTTTCACCCTTCCTTCTCTCCTCTCCAACTCTGCTATATTCAACTTCTCCTACCCAAATTCATGACCTCCTCCTGAATCATTAGTTTCTCTCTTCTTCCTTTCTCTCTCTCTGTATCTTCCTTTCCCTCTCCTCCCCCTCTCTTCTCTGTGCATGCATGTGTGTGTGTGTGTGTGAATACATTAGACTGAATTCATATTGTGTTTATTGTATGTGCACACATATAGGATCAGTTGGGATTGCATAACCTATCAAATTGTGTATGCCTGAAGAAGATTGTTTATTCCAATTTTAGCACACTTGATCCTCTAGAAGTAAGTTCTTGTGAGATTTCCCAAAGGCATATCACCTGGTGTCAGTGTGCAGGTCTTGTTTAGAGAACTACACTTACGTGTGTGTTTGTGTGTGTGTGTATGTCTGTGTGTGTGTGTTTGTGCATGTGTCTGTGTCTGTGTGTACGCATGTGTGTGTGCATAATTGATGTGTATATATAAATTACTACCATATATATATATATATATTATATATATATATAAGATTTTATAGGTTGAACTATAAAATACAGAAGAGAAAATCTCATTTAACATGTTCCCTAGACCTTTTATTCTTACATCCTCTTCAACCCAATTTCCTTGATGATCCATGTGCCTTTGATATGGAGGCTGAATTATAGATGAGTCAGTTGCTGATGGGAACCCAATTGTCGGTTATTTTCTGAATTTTCAGCACTTAAGAATTTTTGTAATGATCTTTGTTGTTTACCAAGTATGCTTTTTTACTGAGGGATGAGAACTGCATACATCTGTGGGTATAAGGATATGTATTTAAAATGCAGCTAGTGAGTACTCTGGTTTAGGAAAGTGACCAGATAGGAGGTCCTCCTCCTGGGTACAGGATCTTGCTAGTTGTGAACAGTTGGCTAGATTTTCAATATCATGTATGAATCCCCTTAGCTATGGTTCACACCTGTGATGTATGTCACATATCTGAAGATTACAAAGGAGTAAGGGACATTGCCTTCAAAAGGGATTAATGAAGGTCCTATTGGATCTCAGTTCCCATAATAGATTTTTAAGAGAGTAAAGGTGGCCTGGCTTAACTTCTGACTTCCTGAACTGATAAATGTATTTGATACAGATTTCCTCTCGTTGGTGCACCTAACCTGTAGCCATATGCCAGGGGACCTCTTTAGATAGTGGCTTCCCCTGGCACATCTAAAACTCTGAGCAGAATACAGCTCTTGTTTTTTATATGAATGCCAATCTAGCTACATGGCTCCTGTGAGGGAAAGTTGTTTTTCTTTGAGTATGTGGTCATTATTTGGTTGCTCATGCCCTCGTGGAGGATTGCACCCTAATGCATGTATGGAAAGAGCTAATTGAGGTGGATGAATTATAAAGTAAATAAGTAAATAGATAAATAAATAAGTAGGTCCTGAAATTGGAAGTGAGACTCCTGGAACAGTTGAAGTGGGAGGTATGTAAGGGTGTGATATAATGTTTATATGGATGAACACTTCAAAGAATGAATATAAAACATCAAACAATGTCATTTGTTTTGCTATAGTTGTGTAAAAGAGACTTTAAACCATAAAAATTAACTTCAGAACATCCTTGGGGCTAAAACCCCAAGACCCAGTCTTCAGATGGTATGAATTCTGATAAAATCTTTCAGCCTTGTACAGGCTTTTTTCTCACTGTGTTCTTGTTTTGATTTTCCTCATTACATGTGTACTGGAAGAGTTGGCGTGAACTGACATCTCTTCTAATAAAGATATGAATCCTATCAAATCATGACTACATCTTTACAAGCTCATTTAATCATAATTAACTCCTTGAGACCTCATCTGTAAATGGATGAGTAGACACAAGAACATTACAATTTCAACACATAAACACTTAGTTCATTACAGCTTTTATTGCTCCACCTAGTACTCAAGGTTTTTCAACTATCAAAAAATTAAGATATTTATATATAATTCACAAGAGGATTATAGGCACATGTCCATAGAAAATGTATACATTAGTAGTTATAGCAATGATATTATTAAGACAGATCCAGGGTCTATCTGCTCAAAAGCATGTAAAATATGCTATAATGAAAGCTTGAAATATTTACCACATATTAAAGATATGAAGCATTAAGATATGTTAAATTATAAGTCAATTCTGGAACGCTTGAGTTAGCTTAATGAACATGCCACATAAAGCACTTATTGTGAGCTTCCTTTCACATGAGACATCCAGAATAAACAAATAATAGGAAGAAAACTTGATTTAGTGGCTGCTTGGGCCCAGAAAGAAACAAAATGAGAAAATTTGAAAGACTTCTTATGTTAAAGAGTGGTTATGCATGCATAATTTTAAGTATATGTTAAAATATTAAACTATATGCCATAAATCCCTACACTCAATTCTAAATTTCTGTTCATAATTTATTTTATATTTTGTAATCATCTCTGTTCATTTATCTGTTAAGTAAAATATGAATAAATTTTATGTATTGGGTTTTTACTATACTTATAAGAAATATAATGCAATGAAGCTTATCAGAGGTGATAAGCCCAGCTCAGTGCCTCTTGTGCATATTTATTTGCACACTCATGCTACACTGCCTCATATTTCTTCTGTGCTTCTTTAGAGTCATGATGTTTAATTGTTCACTAAAATTCTTACATCAGTGGATCAGTGGATAGAGAAATGGCTGAACAGTTAGGAACATTGGCTGCTCTTCCAGAGGATCCAAGTTTAACTCCCAGCATTTATGTGGCATCTCACAAACATGTACATTCAGGTCATGCCTGGATGGCCTTCTTCTGGCCTCCATGCAAATAAGGCATATATGTGGCACAAAAAAAACTATACTCAGGCATATTTAAAACAATTGTTATGTCAGGCTGGATGTACTAATAATCAGAAAAAAACAACAGGTGAAATATAAACATATATGTACAATCATAGTACATTCATAGTTCTATCTATAGGGAAATTTAAACCATTATCATAATTATCACAAAGATTTTATTCATAATCATTATCTTTTAATGTATTAGTTTCATTACTTATTGTTTGACAATGAACCTGATGAATGTAACTCAAAGAAAGGTATTATTTTGGCTTGGACTTATAACTTGAATGGGTAGTGCACCATTACCAGGCAACTTTGGGGCAGGTGCTTGAAGTAACTGTTCATAGTACATTCATTCTCTGTCTTCTCTTTTTTGCTCTACCTGGGATCAGATCCCATGAACTGCTAATGAGTAGATTTAAGGTGACTCTTTCGATCTCAGTGAATCAAATCAAGAAACCACCTAATAGATGTATGTTTAGGGTATAGTATCTGAGATGATTCTGTCATTAATGCAAATTTACTATTACTATTACAACCAGTGTTCCATAAATTCGAGATATTGTTTCCTTAGACATTTAAAGATGACAAATAAACTTTCCTCTTTAACAGTAATAGTAAAATATCAAGCTAAGATTAATGAGAAAGGTTTCACACTTTGGAGAAGTATATATTCAGATCTAGAGTATAACCGCATGGCAACACAGCTGCCTGCAGTACAATATCTAACTGCTTGTCAAAACACAGAAGAACTAACTTAAAGAGAATTGTGAGAAGAAAATGAGAAAACATAATCAGTAAAATAACTTCACATTGAATTGAGATGTTAAATATTAATCAGCTTTCTTGCCATCTGAGCAAGCACACCTGACTTTATGTATATGTAACTGTCACATTCACAAA
>NW_022196903.1:56719522-56733614 GCF_008632895.1 Mastomys coucha
AAAAAAAAAAAAAAAAAAAAAAAAAAAAAAAAACAGGATTCATTAGCTGAACATGTTATTGATGTTCAGGGTGAAACTTGTATATATATTCATGATGCACACAGTGATCAAATCCATACCTTCTTCTTTATCCCCTCTGCAGCTGCTCTATGTATGTGAGGTCATTATTTTTATCTCTATATTTGAGATAAAACATGTATTGCTTGACATGGTGTATGTGGTGCATTTTTCTTAACACAGCATCTCCAAATTACATCTACTTTGTTGCATGTAGCAGGATTTCATTCTTGTGGCTGAACATACCCTCCTGCATGTATGTGTAACATGTTTTCATCCATTCTTCCATTGTTCAGTAGTCTATGTCTATCTCAGGTATTATGAATAATTCCACATTAATATTTTCATCCAAGTACCATTTTGTATGATGACTTCATTTCCTGTGGATGAATACCAATAGTAGGATATTTAGATAACATGGTAGAGCTAACTCAATTTTTGATGATCTGCCATACCATACTACATAATGGTTGTGAGCATTTATCTTCCAGCCTCAAGTCTCATCATAGTTTTAATTTGTGTTTCTTTGATTGCTGAGGATACAGAAGATTTTATTGAAGATCTAGTGGTTATTTCCCTTTAAAATTCATTTGTGTTCAGATAATTTGAACATTTCGAAGTTCCTTACATATTTCAAGTATGTTTTATTCTAGGAGTTTCTAATTTTTTTTCCACCTGACAACTTTAAATGCATCATTCCTCTATGTGTACAAATGAGACATCATGAGTGGTTGTGAAAGCTATCCTTTCTCCACTGTGAACGTCTGGAAAATTTCTCAAAAACCATAAACCATTGATATGCAGGTTGACTTCAGGAATTTTTATTTTGTTCCACTGGCTTAAAGAATCTCTGTGCTCCATCATCTAGCTGACATTCTAATTTCAATAGCTCCTCATTTAGGTGTGGGGTCAAATTCTTCTGATCCCACCCCATGCTGTAATGTTGACTTGCTTGGTCTTGTCCAGAAAACTACAGCAGCTATGAGTTCATGATTGCATATACCCTGTCATTCTCAAGATTCTTTGTCTTGACTCCACACAGAGATCCTTAGGAAAGTTTTTATTTGTCCTGTTTGTGATGGAGGACTCCACTGACAATTATTCTTTGTACTTTATCAGTGGTAATTTTTGGCATTTATCACCATCCATTGCACAAAGAAACTTCTCTGATGAAGCTTGAGAGCTCCACTATTCTCTTTATAGAGAGATATGAATTTAGAGAATAGTTCAATACAGTTTTCAGATATTAAAACAATAGTAGCTATCTCAATTGCTTAGTCAGTCAGCTCCTTAACCATAGGTTATTTAACAGATTTTTAAATAGCACACATGTATTTCTTCCTGTATATTAGACCTTAAATCCAATCAGAAATTGGCTGGTCACTTTCATGGACATGTCTTACCCAACCATGTTTATTCTTGTCTACAGCATAAACACCTGGATAACACTGCTGCTGCTCTACCCCATAGGTACCTTCCTATACAATGCATGCTAACAGTAAGAAGAAGAATCCCTGGTCAATAACAAATTGATTTATCCATCTATGTCCAATGAACAAAGTATGTGGCATCTTATAATTAACTGTATTTTTCTCATAGCATATTTGTGGAACGTTTGTTTCTATACTAATAATATCTTTCACCAAAAATTTATTTACAATCTTCCTGTTTGTGATCATTTTATTTCCTTCTCTTGCTAGTTGCTCTGAGTAAATGATCCAAATCATATTGAATATGAACCTAGACAATCCTTGCCTTCATTCTTTTCTTTGGAATTATTTTTTGTCTTACTACTTTAAGTATGAAGTTGACTATAGATTTTTGTCATTGATAGACTTTATTAAGATGATATACCTATTTTTTACTATTTTTATCATGAATGCATGTCTAATTTTATTGCTGTCATCTATGGAGATGAATATTTTAATCACAAATTTATTATTATATATTATATTATATTTATTTACATATATTGAACTGTCTCTGCATCTCTAGAGTGGAACTACATGTTTGAGACAGGATGGAGGTAAGTTACTAGAGCTGGATTTGATATCATCCCACAGTGTTAAACTTTATAATTTCATGCTTCAGGCTCTATGTAGCTGAATTTAAGTTCAGTATCACTAGGCCAAGCTGTTCTTTTGTGCTGAAGACTCCACTGAACATTTTATTTTCTTTTTCCATTAATTCATGTATTTATTCACTTTACATCCCAATCATAGCACCCACACTTTTGTCAGTACTCTCTCATAGATCCCTTCCCTCCAGCACCCCTCCATTTCATCTCTGAGAACTGGGAGGACATTCCTGTGTACCTACCCACCCTGTTACTTCAAGTCACTGCAGGGATTCTCTCCCACTGAGGCCAAACAAATTAGCCCACTTAGGGGAACAGGATCCACAGGCAGGGAACAGAAGCAGGGTAAGCTTCTGCTTCAGATGTTGGAGGAACCACATAAACACCAAGCTACACATCTGCTAGATATGTACAGAGATAGGGTAGGGGATAGGCTATCTTTTGTATGATCTTTGGTTGCTGTTTCAGTCTCTGCAAGCCCTCAGGGGTCCAGGTTAGTTGAGTCTGTTGGTCTTCCTGCCGAGTCCCTATCATCTCTGTTTCCTCAATCCTTCCCCCAAGTCTTCCCCAAGCCTTTCAAAAGTTGGTCTAGTGTTTGGCTCTAGGTTTGTGCATCAGTTTCTGCCAGCTGCTGAGCAGAGCTTCTCAGAGGACAGTTATTTTAGGCTCCTGTCTGTGAATCCAGGGTGACAGATACAAAAGTAGTCTAAGGGTCTAACATAGTTGAAGAAGGAAGGTAGGTCTGCAGTGTGTTCCTATTGATCCTTTGATGACAGCTCGTCACATTTTTCCCCACCTCTACCAAACTGAGGAGTGCGGGGTAGTGTTGGTTACTACTGTATTCATTTATGTCTGTCTCACACAGGGCACCTGTGTATCCAAGCCATCAGTGACAAATACAGATGTCAACAATGTCTTTACACCTTCTATCATTGTGACAAGTCTTTGACCAACAAAGAGGATCAAAATTTCTCAGTATATCCCTGTGACTCCACTACCTGTGCAGTCACAGTAGTAGTTGTTTCCTCCATCTACACATAGACCTCCCCAGAGACAAGGCTGATGGCATACTCATCCAAGCTAAGTTCACAGTGGCCTCGAAGGAAGTGAGGTACACAGTTACAGAAGTAGATCCCAAGGGCATCCTGAAAGGTAGAAATGGCTGGGATCCACGTTCATCAGTCACCAATTCAGAGTTCCTACCATGATACTTTTGAGGACAGAGATACATGTTTCTTCTTTTCTTATTGAGGCTTACATCTTCATTTATGCAGGGATCTGAAACACTTTTATACACTTCTAAGTCACAATGTCTGCCTGGGTGTCCAGGCGCATGGAAGTAGGGGTAGCCATTGATTCTATCCTGGCACACAGCCCCATCGTGATCTGTCTGACAGACCCTTCCAGCATATCCAACAGGGCAGATACAAGTGGGGTGCTCAGGGTCTTTATGGCAGGTTCCTCTGTATTAGCAGGTGTTCCCTGTATCAGTGGAACAGTTTCACAGGTAAGTCCACTGTACCCAGGAGTACATTGTCACAGGAAATCTGATTCTTCACAAGTGGTAATTCCTTTGCAGGGACTGGAGAAGCAAGGGTTTTGTTTGTTTTATTGTTAGTTTGTTTTTGTTTTATTGGTTTTTTTGTTGTTGTTTTTTGTTTTTTGGGGTTTTTTTGTTTTGTTTTATTTTTTAGATCTTCACAGTCTGTCCAAATTTTTGGCTATGTTTAAGCAACATTTACAATATTTGTTGCCATGTGGAAAACCCCTGTACATGGTTTTGATTTTGCAGGAGTTTGATAGGCACCTGGTATTGTTTTTATTACAAAATGAATCCTGGTAATTCAAGCCAATTCAGGACTAGGTACATCCTCTACCATTGAAGCAAGTCAAGTCAGCCCAGTTAGGGGAACAGGATCCACAAGCAGGCAACAGAGTCAGGGTATAGCCCTGCTTCAGTTGTTGGAGATCTGCAAGAAGACCAATTTGCACATCTGCTTCATATGTACAGGAATTAGGGGGGTGACTACATCCACCTCTTTTATGGTGAAGCTAAATACCATGGAGAGCCTAAGTGAGGATGCTTGAATCTCACTCAGAAGGGGAAATAAAATTGTTATCAGAAGTGGTTTGAGGAGGTAATGGGATAAGATGATGTGTCAGATATAAGTGGAGTCAAGGAAAGATGGCCAGAAGATGGAACAGAAATTGGTGAGTGAGGGAGTATAGGGGAAGCATCTCCAGGATATGTCAGAGACCTGGGATGGGAGGCTCCAGGAAGTCTATAAGGATGACTATAACTGAGAGTCCTACCAATGGAGGACATAGAGCCTGAAGAGGCTACTTCCTATAGCCAGACATGATTCCCAGAGGAGGGATTAGGGCACCAACCCACCCATAAACTTTGCCTCGAATATTTACTGCTTAGAAGACGTACAGGGACAAACATATCACAGAAACTGAGGGAACAGACAAAAAATGACAGGCCCAACCTGAGATCCATCCTATGGGCAAGAACTAATCCTTGACACTATTAGTGGCACTCTGAGCTCCCAGGAACTAAACAACCAATAACATGAGTGGCTCCATGGCTCCTGCTATGTATGTAGCACAGGATTTAACTTATCTGGTATCAGTGGCAGGGAAGGCCCTTCTTCCTGTGGAGGCTTGTTACCTCATCTAAAGGGGTGCTAGAAGGATCGGTGGGTGGGTGGGGGAATGAGCACCCTCTTAGAGGCAAAGAGGAGGAGGATGGGGTGAAGGAGTTGTGGAAGGGACACCTGAAAAGGGGATAAAATTTGAAATGCAAATAACATGTTATAAGGACACATGCTCTACTACATTCATAACAGCCTTATTTATATTAGGCAGAAGCTAGAAACAACCCAGATGTTCCTCAATAGAAGAATGGATACAGAAAATGTGGTATATTTACACAGTGGAATACTACTCAGCTATTAAAAAACAATGACAATGGCCGGGCGGTGGTGGCTCACACCTTTAATCCCAGCACTTGGGAGGCAGAGGCAGGCGGATTTCTGAGTTCGAGGCCAGTCTGGTCTACAGAGTGAGTTCCAGGACAGCCAGGGCTATACAGAGAAACCCTGTCTCGAAAAAAAACAAAACAAAACAAAACAAAAAAAAAAAAAAACAAAAAAAAAAACAAAAAAAAATGACCATGAATATTTCAGGCAAATGGATGGAATTAGAAAATATCATCCTGAGGTAACCCAGACCCCCAAAGGACATACATGGTATATACTCACTGATAAGTAGATATTAGCCCAAAGCTCAGAATACCCCCAATACAATTCACAGACCATAAGAAGGCTTTCAGCACTTAACAAGAAGGAAGGCCTAAGTGTGAGTGCTTCCCTCTTAGAACCGGGTAAATAATCACTGGAGGCAAATGGAGGGAGGAATCTGAGTGGAAGAGGAGAGGGTGAGGGGAAAAGGGAGGCATGATCAGTTATGGGAAGAGGCAGGAGAGTAGCCCAGAGGGCCAGAAGAGTGAATAGAAGTATGTAGCACAGGAGAATGAGAAGTAGGGTACAGGGAAGCACTAGAAATTCCCAGATGCCAGAGAATCAAGAGGTTCCCAGCACCCAATGGTGGTGACATTACCCAAAATACCCAACAGAGGGAAAATAGAACCTGTAGAGAACACCTTTAGTAGATAAGCATGCCCCTCAGTAAAGAAATGGGGTCACCTACACATCTCAAAATCTTTAACCCATAATTGTTCTGGCAGAAAGAAAACACAGAGACAAAAAAAAAATGGAACAGAGACTAAGGGAAGGCCATCCAGAGACCACTCCACTTTGGAATCCATCCCATCCAAAGACACCAAACTCTGACATTATTCCTGATCCCAAGAAGTGGTTGAAGACAGGAGCCTAGTATGGTTGTCCTCTGAGGGGCTCTGCCAGCACCTAAGACAGATGCAGATACTCACAGTCAACCATTGGACTGAGCCCAGGGATCCCAGTGGAAGAATTAGGGGAAAGACTGAAGGAGATGAAGGAGATTGCAACCTTGTAGGAAGAGCAACAATATCATGTAACCCAGACACCTTAGATCTCCTAGGGACTAAATCACCAACCAAAGTGTATACAGGCATTTGTCCAGGGTTCCCACTACCTATGTTACAGAGGACTGCCTTATCTGGCCTCAAATGGGAAAGGAAGCCCTTGGACTTGTGGAGGCTTGTTGCCCCAGCAGAGGGATGATAAAGGGGTGAGGCTGGAGTGAGTGGATGGTTCAGAGAGCACCCTCTTAATGGCAAGGAAGGGGAGTGGGGTAGGGGGTTTGTGGATGGAAGACCAGGAAATGGAACAACATTTGAAATATAAATAAATAACATAATTAATCAAAAAATGATACTCTGTTAAGCTTGCAGACAGGATAACTGTCCTCTGAGAGGTTCTGTCCAGTAGCTGACTGAAACAGAAGCAGAAATCCACAGCCAAGATTTAGAAGAAGCTCTGGAATTCTTTTTTTTTTTCTTTTTTTTATTAGATATTTTCTTTATTTACATGTAAATTTCTCCCTTCCCAGTTTCCCCTCTAAAAAACAAAGAAAAAACAAAAACAACAAAAACAAACCCCAGCTGCCTCCCCACTCCCAATTCCTGCCACCCCACACTCTCCTGCTTATTGGCCCTGGCATTCCCCCACACTGGGGCACACAACCTTCACAGGGTGGAAGAATTGGGGAAGGGATCAAAGAACCAGGAGGGGAGAGGAGCTCAAAAGGAAGACCATCAGAGTCAACTAAGCTAAACCCTTGGGGGCTCCCAGAGACATAACTAACAACTGTAGATCATACAAGGCCTAAATCTATTTTATTTTCAATGTTATTTTATCTTCAATAGAATTAAGGGTCTTGCACATGTTCAACAAATATTCTGGTACTCTTTCAGATATCATACCTAAAACTTAAAATGGGAAGATCCACAAGTGACACCTGGATTCTAATTTGATTATAAAGGTGTGTTTTTTGATTTTTGGTTTTTTGGTTTTTTTTTTTGTTTTGTTTTGTTTTTGAAGAAGAAGACAATTACGTAATCCCTACCTGCAGACATAATAGGAATCCTTAATTCAAAATCTAATTTTTATTATAATTATTGTTTAACAATAACAACAAAATAGTAGGTTTTCATATGGAAAAAGTTCCAGAAGAACATGTATCTCTATGGTAGAGTGCTTAGTCCTTTAGGAATGTACCTAGGAGAGGTATAACATGCTAAACCCATTTCTTGCTTTCTGAGGAACAGAGGTTCCTCAGACTTCCGCTTGTACTCCTACCAACTATGAGTAACTATTCACATATCCTGCTCAGTTTTTAAACATCTTCAGCGACCAAACTTTGTTGTCATTCTTAATCTTGCCTATTTAGTGATGGGAACACTAATTCTTGTCTTGATTTTCCTGATAGCTGAGAAGACTGAAAACTTCTAAGTATATTTCTTTATTTCATGTATGTGGGCACACTGTTGCTATCTTCAAATATACCAGAAGAGGGCATCAGATGCCCATTACAGATGGTTGTGAGACATCATGTAGTTGCTGGGAATTGAACTCAGGGCGTCTGAAAGAATAGTCAGTGCTCTTAATTGCTGAGCCATCTCTCCAATCCTGTAAGTATATCACTTAACCACTTGTGTTTCTTTTTTTTATTAGATATTTTCTTTATTAACATGTCATATGATATCTCCTTTCCCAGTTTCCCCTCCAAAAAAAAAATAAATAAAACAAAGCAAAACAAAACAAAAACAAATCCAAAAATAAATAAACTAAAAAACCTGTTCCACTGCCCCTCCCCCTGCTCACCAACCCACCCTCTCCTGCTTCGTGGCCCTGGCATTCCCCTAAACTGGGGCATAAAACCTTCACAGGGCCAAAGGCCTCTCCTCCCATTAATGTTGTAGCATGTTTTGTAGCTGCATTCTGTTTTCATGGTTTTATTTTTCTTTGAAATTTCTAGATACAAATTCTTGTATTTATATATAATTACTTAAAAGTTTTTCCTGTTCTGTGGCCTAGTTCTTTAGTATATTAGCCATTTATTTTATTGACAGTACACAGATTTTTTTTTTTTTTTTGAATTTCAGGGAGTCCCATTTGTTAATTTTTTAAATCACTTCCTGGATGACTAGAGTCCTATACAGTATTTATCTGAACCTTATATTCTAAGCATGCACTCCTTTCCAAGTTTCTAGTCTAACATTGAGTTTTTGTTTTTGATTTAAAATTGGTTTTGGTGCAAAGTGAGCAATGAAGATAAAGTTCCATTTCGCTAGATGGACATCCACTTTTCTTAGAAATATCTGTTGAAGATTCTGTCTTTTAATCAATGTTTATTTTGGCACCTTTCTCAAAATACAGTTAGATATGGTTACATGAATTTGTGTATAGGGCCCAATTCTAGTTCACTGATAAGCATGTTTGTTCGATGGCAATGACCTACTGATTTTGTTAATAAGGACATGTAGCATAAGTTGAAATTAGGCATGGTGATTATCCAACAGTGTTTTTATTGTTATTATTGTTTCAGGTATCTCAACATTTTGGGATTCCATATGAATTTTTAACAAATTTTTTATGGAAGCTAGAGAGATGGCTCAGAGGTTAAGAGCATTGACTGGTCTTCCAGAGGTTCTGAGTTCAATTTCCAGCAACCACATGGTAGCACACAACTATCTCTAATGGGATCTGATGCTCTTTTCTGTAGGTCTGAAGATAGCTCCAGTGCACTCATGTAATAAAATAAATAAATCTTTAAAAAATATCTTTCTGTTAATTTCATAGCAATTTGATTGGTAATATATTAAGTATTTATATTGATTTTTAGTAGGATGGTCATTTTTATAATATTGGTCTTTTCAATCCATGATCATGAGTGTTCTTTTTGTCTCCTAAGGTCTTTCTGTTTCTTTCTCCAGTGATTTATAATTTTCAATGTGTATGTTTTCACTTCTAGGGTTAGGTTTATTTCAGGTTGATTTATTGTCGGTGATTTTGTTGATTTTTTTTAAAAGGATTTGATTTTGAATGGAGTTGGGTTTTTTGTTTATCTTTTTTTTCTTTTTCAGAATGATTATCTCTGGTATATGTGAAGGCTACTGACTTTAGTACTTTAATTTTTCAGCTGTCAATAGGCTTTATTTTTTAAAAATCTACTTTAATAAGTGTACTTACGTGTTTTAACCTTCCTTCTAGCCCACCACCCACAAGAGGTAGTGGAAAAGAAAGGTTAATGGGATAAAGGAGGACAAAAACATGTTTAGAAACAGTTTTGTAGGGAGCAAATCTAATCTGCATTGTCAGGATATCAGCAGTTTTGTTCATATGAATCAGCAGTTGTAGCTAGATCCACTTGGAAACACCATTCATGAATCAGCAATCCAGTTCAATCCAGAAGAAACCTTGAGGCTCTGTCAATTAGCCTGAGTCTGTGGGAAGTGGCAAGAAGCTGCTGGAAAACCATCGGAAGTTCTTTGGTATGTTTCTCTCTGTGAAGTCATGACAAATGATCAGCAAAGAGTGGCAAGGTGAACCAATACCACACAGCATAATTTAAGCTAAGAACTTTTAAATGTTATTTACCTTCTCAACCAACCTATTCTTTCATTTATCTTTTGACTTGTTTACTTATTTATTTATAGTTCATTAACTCCTCCCTTGACCTTCTGCATTGTTCTCTAACAATCACATTTGGGTTTATCGTTATTCTTGGTTTATGAGTGCTTTGAGCATGATTTGAGACCTCTGATTTTAATGCAGGCATTTATAAATATAAACATCCATCTCAGAAAATTTCATTGTGGACAAGAGGTTTTAGTTTGTTGTGTTTACATTTAATTCCAGTGATGCTTATAATTTATTCTCATTTTTTCAACTCATCATACAACAGTATGTCATTTTTATCTTTGTGGGTTTATATATTTTCTACACTTTCTCTTGCTGTAAAATTCTGACATTATCTCATTTGGTGATATACAATATAGGATAATTTTTCCACCTTCCTATATTTGTAGAATCTTGCATTGTGTGCTAATTTGTAAGCTATATAGGGGAAGGTATTACTTGCTGTTGAGATGAAAGAGAATTCTTCAGCTTGAAAGTTTTCGGTGGATGTTTCTAAGTGTTCTGTAGTTGTCCAGTTGATCTATATAATGATAAAAGTAGAATATCAAAGACTGTTTCTAATACTGTGTTAGATTAAATTTGTGGCTTTAAATGTAGTGATATTTATTTTATGAAATTAGATGAGCCTGTGTGTAAATCTTTGGAATTATAATTTCTCTTGATGAATTATACACTTAATTATAAAGTATGGTGTGATTGTTTTGATCTCCCTGACTAAATTTGCCTTGAAATCTATTTTGTCAGGTATTAAAATAGCAGTGCTTGCTTCTTTTCCTGTGCCATTTGCCTGGAATATTTTTCAGTTATTTCTATCATCTAAGAAAATATTTGCCCCTGGTGGTGGTGGGACTTGTTTCTTTAAGAAAGCAAAAGTATTGAATTCTATTTTCTAATATAATCTTTATGGAAAGATATAGTATTGATTTTTATAATTTTGTTATACTTGGAAATTTTGAAGTCCTCATTGGTTAACAACTTTCTTAACATCAAAAATACATTTCCTCTTTGTAGTCTCTTGAAGATGTTTATTTTTCCCTTCAGGCAAATTATTCTTTATAGAATCCCCCTTTGGGCTGACCTGGTAGTCATTAATTCCTTATGCCTGCTTTTATTGTACACATTTTTTCTTTGACTTCCATTGTCATAGATATTTTTGACAGGTTTATTAGGCCAGACTGGCAGGTATGACCTTTCTGAATTTGAGACACATCATTTGCTGTAAGATTTTGATTAAAAAGTCAGCAGTTATTCCAATGATCCTGACTTTTTATGTAACTTATTCCTTTTCTTCTGCTGGTGCTAGCTTTGTTCCATACATCCAGAATTTAAACTATAACACAACATGGGGTTTTTTTTCTAGCTGTGTTTGGTATTTTATATGCCTTTTATATTTAGATGTCCTTTATCACCAATTTTCTCTTATAATTTTATTAAAATTTACTGTTATGCCCTTGAAATGAAATATTTCTCATTTTTGTCTATAATTTTGTTTTAATTTGTGCCATTTTAGGTTCCAAAATTCTTGAATGTTTCATCAATACATTATTTTCAGATGGTCATTATTTTCGACTGAATGAATAAAATCATTTATTTTTTATCTTCAAACTTTGATAATATTTCTCTCACAAGATCCATCATACTAGTAAATATTTCTGCTGAACTTGTACAGGAGTATTTTTTTTTTTATTTCTTCTCTGGGGGTTTCATATCATGCTCTTTCATTATTTTCAGCCCAACTCTCTTGCTACTTCCAGATTTACCTTCCCTCGATATTGTCCCAATGTCATGTTCTCTTATTATTATATTTTAGAGTTTTTTTTTAATTTAATTTATGGATGACTACTGAATCTACATACCTCCCAGCCATTTCTTCCCAATAACTCTTGTTTCTTTCTCTACTTTAGTGATCATGTATTCTTTCATTACTGATATTTCATATATGTATACTCCAAAATACTCACAATGTTATGCAACCCATTGAGTCCATTTGAGTTGTTCGTAAGTCTTTCTGTCCCTTATCCTAAGATGTTCCCTGAGTTTTAAGGTTATGTAGCGCTTGATTCATAAAATGTTGTTTTTAAGAACAGTTTCTCCCTACCTCCTCCCATGATCCCTGTCTACTTTCCTGTTTTTCTCAATTATTTCAGGCTGTATACTCAAATCTACCAATTCATAAGTAGAATCAATAAATAAGTATGATAATGTGGTACTTCTATTTCTGGGTCTGAGTTACTTCATTCTATACAATATTTAACTATATATTAACTTGAAATTTTCATGATTTTAATATTTTTGAAAGCTGAGTACAATTCCACTGTGCATATGTAACATAATTATATTGAACCCATTAAACAAACTGGAAGATATTTGGATTATTTGTAATTTCTAGCTATTAAAAGTTTCAAAGAACATGGATAAGCCAGTATCTGTCATATAGAATGGTGGCTTCTTTGACTCCTTTAAGAACTTGCTAAGGAGTGGTGTAGCTGGTGGGGATTTTTTTACCTTTCTGAGAATTCATTGTACCAATTTCCATAACAGTTGCACCACTTTGCAACTTCAGCTACTGTGAATGAGGGTTTCTCTTTTTTTCCACATATACACCCACATTTGTAATCAGTTGTTTATTTGATCTCAGCCAT
Organism: Mastomys coucha; assembly: GCF_008632895.1. Lineage (NCBI taxonomy): Eukaryota > Metazoa > Chordata > Mammalia > Rodentia > Muridae > Mastomys > Mastomys coucha. The sequence goes on from NW_022196903.1 coordinate 56,731,948, forward strand.
TCTGTCTATGGTAAGTGAAATCTCAAAGTATTTTTAATTTGCATTTGTCTACATGCTTAGAATTCTGAGTGTATTTTAAGATAGATTGTTTTAGACATCTTTTTTTCTTCCTTAGATAGCTGTTTAGAATTACAGCCTCCTTTTTAAAAAGTTTAGTAGTTTGTTTACTTGACTGTTTGCTTTTAATTCACACACACACACACACACATACATACACACATACACACATCTATCTATCTATCTATCTATCTATCTATCTATCTATCTATCTATACATATGTATATGTGATATACATTTTCTCTTTGTAGTTTCTGAAGGTATTTATTTTTCCCTTCAGGCAAAGAATTTCCTTTAGGGCAGGCCTGGTGATGATAAAATTAGATGTACTACTGCAAAAGATTGTCTCTCATTCTGTGGAGTTTATTTTCACTTGATTACTTCCTTTACTACATAAAACATTTTATGTTTCATGATGTTTCATTTGTCAATTGACCTTCTGAACTTTAGAGCAAATGGATTCTATTCAGATACTCCTTCCCTGAATCTATCACATATGAGATACTTTCTTTTTCCTAGAAATTGTAGCATTTCTAATTTCACATTGAGGCCTTTGATCTTTGTTGGGTTTTTGTTTGTTGGTTGGTTTGTTTTGTTTTTGTCCTTGTTTTGTGTGTGTGTGTGTGTGTGTGTGTGTGTGTGTGTGTGTGTGTGGTGCAGGGTAATAAGTATGAGAATATTTGTTGTGGGCTTGCCAAATATAACCTTTATTGTGTTGAGTTTTATCATGAAGGCACATTAGATTCTATTAAAGTTCCAAATGTATTGAAATGTTCATGTGAATTTTTTTATCATTATGTCAATTTATATAATTTATTACATTTGTTTTCTTATATATGTTAAACCATCTTTTCATTCCAATAATAAGGCAAAATTGACTATGATAGATATCTTTGATGTATGTCTAGATATAGTTAACACATTTTTTTCTTTTCTTTCTTTTATTGGATATTTTCTTTATTTAGATTTCAAATGTTATCCCCTTCCTGGTCTCCCCTCCAGAAACCCCCTATCTTATCCCCCCATCCCTGCCTCTATGAGAGTGCTCACCCACCCACCCACCCACTCTTGCCTTCCCTCCCTGGCATCGAACCTCTCTGGCCCAAGGGCTTCTCCCACTGAAGTCCAACAAAGCCATCTTCTGCCACATATAAGGCCAGAGACATAGGTCGATCCATATGTACTCTTAGGTTGGTGGTCCAGTCCCCAGAAACTCCAGGGGCTCTGGCCAGGTGACACTGTTGCTTCCCCCATGGGATTGTAAACTCGGGTTTAGACCCTTCACCAACCGCTCCATCAGGGACTCCACTCTCAATCCAATGGTTGGTTGTGAGCATCTGCCTTTATATTTGACAGGCTCTAGCATTGCCTCTCAGGAGATAGCCATATCAGGCTCCTGTCAGCAAGCATCAACAATTGAGTCCGGGTTTAGAGACTGTATATGGGGTGGATCCCCAGGTGGGGCAGTCTCTGAATGGCCTTTCCTTCAGTTTCTGCTGCACACTTTGTCTCCATGTTTCCTCCTGTGAATATTTTGTTTCCCCTTTTTTTTTTAATTTATTTATTTTTTTATTAGATATTTTCTTTATTTACATGTAAATTTCTCCAT
>NW_022196903.1:56734961-56750075 GCF_008632895.1 Mastomys coucha
TTGCCGTTTTGTCCTATTGACAGTGTCTTTTGCCTTTCAGAAGCTTTGCAACTTTATGAGGTCCCATTCGTCAATTCTTGATCTTCATGAAGAGAACGCCAATAGCTTCTGCTCTAAGATCAAGAATTGTTCCCCCTTCTAAGAAGCACTAAAGCATCCTCACTTTGCTCTTCCTTCTTGAGCTTCATTGTAAACGTTTTTGAATCACTGTTTTTCATGAATATTGATTGGCCTGTAGCTTTCAGTTTTTGTTGTGTCTTTATCTAGCTTTGATATTAGAATAATACTGAATTCTGTTTACATTTTTTTCAATAATTTAAGAAGCATTGGTTGCAGTTCTTCATTGAGTGAAAGAGTGGAGGAAAAGATTGTCCAACATAATGAGATAAGCAATCAAGCAGGTGCCATTATCTTTTCATATTATTTATGATTGGGTGAACTGCCACAGATTGTTGGATTTTTCTCTGATTTGAGATATCTCATCTCTGTTTCAGAGATGTTTCTTTCTGTTTTGTTGTAAGTCTATCATTCAGATATTATTAGCTGAATTTTGACTATAGGGATGAGGATATGCCCAGTGTAACAATAGTCAAGGAAGCATGCAAATGGGACTTCTGGCTGATCTTTTCATGGTGTCCCAATGTTCCTTCTTACTTTTTTCATGAGTTTTAAAGTTATTTTTGTATCATTAGTTTGAATGGTATAATTTCTCTACTTTGTCCTAACCTCCTGATATTCAATCTTCTACTCAATCTTTTCAACTTCCAAGACTTTACATTGACCTTTCTAATTGAGTTATTGAGTTTTTCCATCTCATATTCATTTCAGCTCTGGTTCTTTCCAGTGTTTCTGTTGTGTTATTGAACTCAATTTTCAGTTATTGAGTTTCCTTTGTTAGTTTATTCAGCTCTATACTTTAGTTTCCTTTTATTCTCATTTTATTTATATACTCTCTAAGTTCATTGAGCTGTTTACATGTTCGTTAAATCCCTTGATATTTTATTCCTCATTTTTGTTCATGTTATATTGCATTATATTTAGCTGTTAAAAATACTTATACTGATTTTTTGAAATTCTATGTCAGAAATTTTATCTAAGTAAGTTTCACTGGGATATATTACTACAGGAATTATAATTTTTGAAGGAGACTTGCTATTGTGTTTTTCATATTTGTGGTTTTTTTCCTTAAGGTTTTTTTTTTTCTGTTGTGTTGTTGTAACCTGGAGTTACAGCATTGGTTGAGGTTTTTCTTATGTTGACTATGGTTATTTTGAGGCAGTATGATAATTGCTCTTTTAGGTCAAGTCACTGTCCTTCCTTCTGTGGTGAAGTCTTATTGTTCTGGAGAGACTAAATTGTGGTACTGATGTGGTGATGATTTTTTACTTTAATCTGGTGTTCTGGACACCAGAACTCATCCCTGTTGTTCTGGTGTTGACACTCTCTGTAGCTACAGCCAAAACCAGGAGTTAACTCATTCTGATAATGCAGTAACAAGTGACTACCACATAACCACTTTTCAAAGTCCAAATGTTTTAAGGAATAAAGGGACATAGATAGCAATGCATATATTTTTATTACTAATTTTGTGTTTAAGTAGAAAAGAAAAGAATTAAACAGTCATAGACAGACAAGTGACTAGGACTTCGCTGGTAGAAGGGAAATAGTAGAGAAGACATGCATAGGGGAAGTAATAACAGAAACAAAGGAACAAAAATGGGTGAGTATTGTGAAATATTTGTTTAATGATTGATAATGATATATTTGAGCTTGGGAGATTTGACAATAGAAGGAAAGGTAATGGGAGTATGTTAAAAGAAAAGAAGCAAAAAAAGAAGCATAGGAGGAGAAGGAATAAGAAGAAGAGGACTGAAAACAAAAAGACAAGAAACATTATGAAGGCCTCACCTAGGGTCTTTTATAGATAGAGAAAAATAGGAGGTGTAATGCCAGAGGTGTAATGGAGAGACACTAATAAAAGCACTGATTGGACACTTTTTCATCTCATGTTGCAGATCTACTTTGTTAGGTTTCTGGTCATTATCCGGTGTATATTTCCTGTTGATTGGTGTTAGTCCTATTCTTCTTTTACAGATTTGTGTTAGTCCTATTCATGATCCACTTCTGTGTGTAGTTTTCTAATACAGCTACTGGTCCTTGTTCTGTGAACTGGAGATTGCAAGCCGAAAAAGTGAAATTAGAGCCGAGCCCTGGTGGAGCAGCTGGGCAGTGGTGGTACACGCCTTTAATCCCAGCACTTGGGAGGCAGAGGCAGGCGGATTTCTGAGTTCGAGGCCAGCCTGGGCTACAGAGTGTGTTCCAGGACAACCAGGGCTACACAGAAAAACCCTGTCTCGAAAAGCCAAAAAAAAAAAAAAAAGTGTAATTAGAGTTGTTGAATCTCACAGTGCTGGCATAGTCTGGAGCCTGTGCTTAGTACCCCCAGTGTAAGAGTACCCCTTTAGGGTAGTAACAGTGGTCCCAGTGACAGATACTGGGGATTTATGATATGAAATACTTATTAGTACCATTTTGGTACATTAGATGGATGAGATCTTTTGCAGTTGGCTGTCAGAATATGACAGATTCTATAATACGGTAGATGCTGCATTGGCTGCAGTCACTACATCAGATTCTGCTAGAACAGTGTAGGAAATTCACTGGCTTGATGGTAGAGAAAAATTGTTAATAGGATGGTAGAAGAAATTTGTTTGAATGCTGACCAAATAGATCCTCAAGGCAGAAGTAGGAGACTGCACTGGGACAAAATATTCTTATTCCCCAAACTACCTCTAAAATGATGTTATGTTTCATTAAACATCCTGTACATGATGTCCATATCTTTGCCATGGTTAAAGAATATTATTTGATGAGTTTTACATTCAGTTTTTCAGTTTTTTTCTCTTTACCTTTGAGAATGTGTTTATTTTTATATTTACTTAATGTTAACCTTTAATTATTTTTTACAATCTAGTCATTATTCCCCTCCTGGTCCACCCTCCAACAGTTCCTTATCCCATTCCTCCTTCCCCTTGTCTCCAAGAAGATGTCCCCAACCAACTCCACTCCACCCCACCTAAAATTTTCCTCTTAGCACTGCTTTCACTGTGCCCCATAAATTTGAATATGCTGTGTCATCACTTTAATTGAATTCCAAGAAGTCTTAAATTTCTCTCTTTATTTCTTCCATGACAAATTTATCATTGAGTAGAGAATTGCTCTGTTTCCATGACAAATTTATCATTGAGTAGAGAATTGCTCTGTTTCCATGGGTGTGTGGGGGTTTTTTCTTGTTTTCCCTATTATTGAAATTTATCATTAGTCCATTATGAACTAATAGGATGCATTACTTCAATCCTCTTGTATCCATTGAGGCATGTTTTGTGACTGATTACATGGTCATTTTTGGAGAAGGTGCTGAGAATATGGTATATTCTTTTTGTTTTAGGGTAAAATGTTCTATAGATATCTGTTAAATCCAATGGGTTCATAACCTCTGTTACTTTCACTGTGTAGCTGTTTATTTCTGTTTCAATGACCTGTTCATTGGTGAGAGTTGGGTGTTGAAATCTCTACTATTATTGTGTGAGGTTCAATGTGTGATTTAACATTTAGTAAAGTTTTATATGAGTGTGGCTGACCTTGCATTTAGGGCATAGATGTTCACAATTTTGTCTCTCTCTTGGTGGATTTTTCCTTTGATAAATATGAAGTGTCCTTCTAAAGTCACTTGATAACTTTCGCTTGAAAGTCTATTTTATTGGATATTAGGATGGCAACTTCTGCTTTTTTCTTGGGACCATTTCCTTGGATGACTTTTTGCATTCTTTTACTCTAAGGTAGTTTCTGTCTTTGTTATTGACATGTGTTTCTTGTATGCAGGAGAATGGGGGATCCTGATTGCATATCTAGTCTTGTGTCTTTTTATTGGAGAATCTAGTCAGTTGATATTGAGATAGTGAAGACAGATAATTGTCAGTTTCTGTTATGTTTGTTGTTGTAGATTGCATTAAGTGCCTGTGATTTTCTCCTTTTGGTTTTGTTGTGAGATGATTAATATCTTGTTTTTCCTTAGGGTAGGTACCCTCTTTGTGTTGAAGTTTTTCTTCTAGAATCCTCTGTAGGGTTGGATAAGTAGATAGATACTGTTTAAATTTGGTTTTGTCCTGGAACATTTTGGCTTTTCAGTCTTGATGATTGAGAGTTTTGCAGGATTTAGTAGGCTGGGCTGGCATTTGTGTTCTCTTAGGGTATCCAAGACCTCTGTCCAGGCTCTTCTGGCTGTTAAAATCTCTTTTGATAAGTCTGGTGTAATTCTGATAGCTCTGCCTTTATATGTTACATGGCCCTTTTTCCTTACTGATTTTAATATTCTTTCTTTCTTAGTTCTGCGCATTTAATGTTTTGATTGTTATGTAATGACAGGATTTTCTTTTCTGGCCCAATCTTTTTGGTGTTCTATAGGCTACTTTTACATTTACATCTTTTTTTCTTTGGTTGAGGAAGTTTTCTTCAATGATTTTGTTGAAGAGATTTTATGGTCCTTTGAGCTGGGAATGCTCTCTCTCTTTTATTCTTATTATTCTTAAATTTGATCTTTTAATTGTGTCCTGGATTTCCTGAATGTTTTGTGTTAGAATTTTTTTTATGTTTTAAAATTTCCTTGATTGTTGTATCAATATCTTCCAAGGTATCCTCTACACCTGAGATTCTTTCTTCTATCTCTTGTATTCTCTTTCTGATGCTTCCCTCTTTGGTCACTGACCTCTTTCCTAGGTTTTTCATTTCCAGGGTTGGCTACATTTATGCTTTTTTTATTATTTCTACTTCCACTTTTAGGTCTTAGACCACTTTATTCAATTCCTTCACCTGATTGATTCTGTTTTCCTGTATTTCTTTAAGGGATTTATTTTTTCCTATTTACTGGCTTCTACTTGTTTACCTGTGTTTTTGTATATTTCTTTCAGTGAGTTATTTATATCCTCTTTAAAGGACTCTATTATCTTCATAGAATTTTAGATCTACATCTGTTTTTTCAGGTATGTTTGTGTTTCCTGGGCTTTTTGTGGTTGGGGAACTGGGTTCTGACAATGCCACAATATATTGGCTTCTGTTTCTTATGGTCTTGTGCTTGTCTCTTGCCATCTGGTTATCTCTGGTGTTAGCTGGCCTAAGTGTCTCTGTCTGGAGCCTGCTTCCTGTGTCCCTAGGTTGCTACAGGTATCCAGGGAGGCCTGTGTCCCTGGCTGTAGTATATGTCCTGAGAGGACTTCAAAGTGTGGTGTGTTCAGATGGGCATGCCTACTGGTGATCTGTGGTGCTGGTTGCTTTCTTGGGAGGCCTTCAGGCTGTGGGGTCTTCAGAGGAACAGGCAAGCTGATAATCTACACAGAGGTGGGAGATGAAGGCCAGAAAGGAGGTGGAGCTTAAGTGCAGAGGGATTAGGGATGGGTCCTGAGTCACCTGAGCTCTTCAGGTTTCCCAGCTGCTGAGGTTTTCTGGTAGGGTCCCTTAACTCTTGCCCTGCATGCAGCTGATTTCCTGGGAGGCCCTCAGTCAGACTGTGGAATCTTTACAGAAGCTGTCAAGCTGCTGATCTGTCTAGGTGTAAGGCACAAGCTGGAAGGGAGCAAATAATTATTTTTACTTGGTAGATCATAGGAGTTTTCTATTTACTTGTCAGCTTTATTTTATTTTTTAAGCATTTTTGATATATTTCCTGACTCCTTTCTGCCCTGCAGAAGCTAATCTATATAATACTCTGGCAGCTATGTTGGTAGATCCTCATAATGTGATATATTTCTTTTTGTTTGTTGTTCTTATAAATATTTTCTGTGTGGTATGTAATGTTTTCATGATGTTTCATTTGTGCCATGATAAACTTATCTATGGGTTGGTTTTATTGAATAACCTTAAGATTTTACAAGTTGGATGCCAATATGTATGCTTGGGCTAAGGACAGCTGTGTTCATTATTTCATCTTTCCAGTTTTTAAATTTTCTCCTGATAAAACTCCTAATTATACTTTTAAATGTTTAAAATTGTTTACTAATGTGGTTATATATATATATATATATATGTACACACACACACACACATATATATATATATATATATATATATATATATATATATTGTTTGCCATTCATTAACGAATTGATATATTCTTCCCTCATCTCCACTGCTAGCTATACCCAGTAGCCTATAGTTCTTTGTGCAGGGTTGAGTTCTTGATGGCTTTTTCCTGCCCATTTTGGCATGTGTGCTGGTATGTGTGCATGTTTGTATAGTAATGTAAGTAAAAAGTTCACTGCTATACCTCTTGATGTTTCTGTGAGACACAATCTCAGATCAGATTTCTTGATTCTCTGGCTCTTAAAAATCTTTCTGCCCCATCTTCTGCAATGCTTAATGAGGTTTAGATAGAGATATATATTATAAATGTATCCACTGGGACTAGGCTTTACAATTCTGCATTTTGAATATATACGGCTACCTTCAGTGATTCCCACCTGTTGCAAAGAGAAATTTTAAGGGATATACCATAAATATAAGTAAGAAAAGAAGCAATATATTTGAAGGATAACAATAGGCTTAGATATTTTAAAATTATATATTTTAAAATTTTGTATTGGTTGTCTTATTTATTTACATTTCAAATATCATCCCCCTTCTCAGTTTCCCCTCTGAAAGCCCCCATCCCGCCACTCTCCCCCTGCTTCTATGAGGGTGTTCTCTCACTAACCTACCCACCTACTCCCACCTCATTGCCCTAACATTCTCCTATACTGGTGTCTCAAACCTTCACAGGACCAAGGGTCTTGCCTCCCATTGCTGACATATAAGGCCATCTTCTGTTACCTATGCAGGTGGAGCCATCGGGTCCATCCATGTGTATTCTTTGATTGGTGGTTTAGTCCCTGGGAGCTCTGGGAGATCTGGTTGGTTGATGTTGTTGACCTTTCTATAGGGTTACAAAACCCTTCAGTTCCTTCAGTCCTCCCCCTAACTCCTCCATTGGGGATGCTATGCTCAGTCCAATGGCTGTCCAAGCATCCACATATGTATCAGTAAGACTCTGGTAGAAACTCTCAGGAGACAGCTATATCAGGCTTCTGTCAGCAAGCACTTATTTGCATTAGCAACAGTGACTATATTTGTTGACTGCATATAGGATAGATCTCCAAGTGGGGCAGTCTCTAAATGGCCTTTCCGTCAGTCTCTGCTCCACTATTTGTCCCTGTATTTCCTTCAGATAGGAGCAATTATGGGTTAAATTTTTTTAGAAGGATGGATGGCCCCATTCCTCAACCAGAGGCCATGGCTAACGTCTGGATATGATCTCTATAGGTTCTTTCTCTCCTTTGATTTTAATAGGGTTTTCAAAAGCTTTAACCCCCCTTCTAGTCCTCTGTCAAAGGTAGGGTATAAAAGATGTAAAATAGGACAAAAGGATGTGGACCGGTTTAGAAATAGTTCTTTGGCAGGGGTGAGGGGAGGATTCCAAACTTAGTTGTTAGTATAACAGCAGTCCAGTTTAGTAGTGTCAGGATAGAGAACATGAAACAACCAGGCCTCTACCAAATCAGCACCAGTCAGAAAGAATGACAAGAACCAGCTGGGCTGCTAGGAGAAAGTCTCTGCTTTGTCTCTCACAAAGATCAACGAAGTCAAATATGAGAGACCAACAATGCATTGTAAAGCTAGCCATGTAAGTGTGTTGTCATTGTTCTTTGAGTCCTACTTATACTCTCTCCAAACATCATGAGTCCACCCATAGGTCTTGCCTCAACAAAACACCATGTGAGTCTGTCTTAGCAAAACACCACTTGAGTTTGTCTTACATGACATATCCAAAACACCCATTTTAGAACAGAGTAGTGCATATGAGAGAGTTAGAGTAAGGCATAGGCAGGAGGAAATGTAATTAAATGGGACACAATGAAAGCAGTGTTAAGAGGAAAACTCATAGCTCTGAGTGCCTCCAAAAAGAAACTGGAGAGAGCATATACGAACAGCTTAACAGTACACCTGAAAACTCTAGAACAAAAAGAAGAGAATTGACCCAAGAGGAGTAGAGGGCAGGAAACAATCAAACTCAGGGCTGAAATCTACCAAGTAAAAACAAAAATAACTATAATGAATCAACAAAACCAGATACTGGTTCTTTGAGAAAATCAACAAGATAGATAAACCCTTAGCCAGACTAATCAGAGGGTACAGACAGTATTCAAATTAACAAAATCAGAAATGAAAAGGAAAACATAACAACAACTGAGGAAATTCAGAAAATCATCAGATCTTACTACAAAAGCCTATACTCAACAAAATTGGAAAATCTGGATGAAATGATCAATTCTCTAGACACATATCAAATACCAAATTTAAACTAGGATCAGATAAACCATCTAAACAGTTCCATAACACCTAAAGGAATACAAGTAGTTATTAAAAGTCTCTCAACCAAAAAAAGCCCAGGAGCAGAAGGATTTAGTGCAGAATTCTATCAGACCTTCAAAGAAGACTAATACTAATATTCTTCAAATTGTTCCACAAAATAGAAACAGAAGGAACACTACCCAATTTGTTCTATTTAGCCACAGTTATACTGATACCAAAACCACACAAAGACTCAACAAAGAAAGAGAGCAGACCAATTTCCCTTATGAATATGATGCAAAAATACTCATATTATTCTTGTAAACCAATTCTAAGAACACATCAAAATGATCATTTACCAAGATCAAGTGTAATTTATTTTTTAATGAAATTGATTTTAAAATTTTTGATCATTTTATTCTCATCTCATCATTGTATTAACTATGTGAAGAGTTTATATTCATTTCACTATTTCCATTCCTGTGTCAAATATCTTACTATGTATATTATTTTCCCATTTTTGTTAATTTTACATTATTATATTTTTAAATATAACTGAACATTTTTTCTGAACTATTTTTGGGTCATTCAACATATTTTCTTATGTGACAAATTACTATTTTTCTCATTTTCTTTGGCTAATTTCACAATTGTTTCATTCTTTTTGTTGTTTTTGTTTTTTTATTAGATGTTTTCTTTATTTATAATACCTCCTTTCCTAGGTTCCGCCCCCCAAAAGAAGAAAAAATAAAATAAAAAAAAAACAAAACTAAAACAATCCCCTTTTCCCTCCCCCCTCCTCCTGCTCACCATCCCACCCCCTCCTGCTTACTGGCCCTAGCATTCCTCTACACTCGGTCACAGAAGCTTCACAGGGCCAAGGGCCTCTCCTCCCATTGATGACCGACTTGGTCATCCTCTGCTATACACATGCTGCTGTTTTGTTCTTTACAATGCCATTCCTTCCATTTTACTCTGAATATTTGAGGACATTATTTTTTGGTTGACATTGTGTTTTATATACAGATGTGCCTTAGCAGTTTAGCCTGTACATGCTCTAGATGAACTAACTTTGCTTATCCTGGATGGTCAGATCTTGTGATTGGTTATATCATTAGGTTGAGCATTAAATTTATACTGATATTCAAGCTAGAAAACTTAAGGATTAGGACCTCACAGACCTGTAGTCTGGTAATTTAATTAGATTCTGGTCATAGGACAGATTCACTGGTTACACTTCTGATATTTTAGACCTAGTACTTGATAGAGATCCAGGTTATACTCAAATTTTAGTAAAATAGTTTCTTAGGAACAATTTGTCCAGAAGCTATGGTCTGGATGAATGAACAAATGAGCCACTGAGTAGAAATTTGGCTGAACAGAGCTGTGATTTTTCCCTCCTCAGTCAAACAACATAACATCAGTGCAAAAAGGAAGATAATTCTCTAGGTTGGACAGGGTATTTTATAGAGTAAAGCCACTGTTTTACTACCTATACAAAAAAGTTTAACCCTTAGACTTCTATCAAATAGGTAGAAATTGATATTTACCTGCTACATGGTATCCTTGAGGTTAAGATTTAAGTGTGAACATGTCTACTAACTGACGAGGATTTAAGATAAGTTGAAGGTGGCAATGTTTTTGTGGAAGATACTACAATTTTTTGAGAAAGTAATGAAATAAGCAATGTGACTTATTGGGTACCATGGCTGCAGGAGTTCGGAAGCACCAAAATATCCACTGTGATACCAGTAAACTCTGCTTATTTTGGCCTGTTTTACACCATAAAGCCTAGTTATTCTTAGCCCTAGTGACTCTCAGAAATCACACAATTGAGCTTCTTAGAGAGATTTAAGAACACTATGAAAGAAAGTTGACTATTTCCATTTTTTTTTCTCTATCTCTTTTAGTCCCATGGAAACCATGATCTGGGGAAACCCTCTCTGTCTGTTGCTATGTCTATTTAGAAAGCAAGGAGGAGGAAAATCTTAAAACAAATTCAGTTTTCTTAACCTTCTAATGCCTCTACATTTCTCACAGAACATATGGGTATCACATGCTTGCTTCCAAATATGAATATTGATTGAGAGGTTCACATCAATAGATAGATCTATGAAGTTTCTGTGTAGGTAGATAAGGAAATGAAGCTTGAGTCTTCATATTCAATCATCTTTTGACAGGAAAATTACTTCAGAATGATCTTATATGGATTTAAGTGGACTGTAATTCTAGATTTTGTTGTTTGTAGAAATTTAGTGTTCCCAGAAAAATAGTTCTGCATTATTTGTTCTATTACATGATCAAAAATATGATACTTGTGGGTGAAATGATAGATTCAAAGCTTAATCTTAGTGAGGGTTGAATGAACTAATATAAAAAGATAACTAAGTCCCTGAACTACTTACTGGTCTGAACTCTACTTGTTGACTCCACGACCATAGTTTTTTTTTATGGTTCTGTTCCTTTTACAGAAAAATATCAGTAAGTCTACTCCTAGGACCCATGTCATATTTAGTCTCAGATTCTTGGCCACACATTAGCAATGTTAGGTAAGGGTTCCATCTCACAGATGAGTCAAATGTTGTTGGATACTTTCATGTCATTTGTGCCACTACTGCATCAGTATATCTTACAGACAGATACTGTTGTATGTATGCCACATCTTTTATTGCTGATAGATTTTGATGATATTATGCTCTCGTAATCTTCCAGCAGCATGAATACTAGTAAGTAGGACTGTAGCTTCTAGTTAGGCAGAATCTTGACTTCTCTGTGTTTAATGGCATGAGCAAGTGTTGCCTTCAGCAACAGGACTTTACCATCATGTTATGGAGAGCTACTAATGCCCTTGGCAATAGCCTGTGATTTAGGGGAGTCCCATGGAATATTTTTATCAATGATTCAAAAAAATTTAACTCCTTAGTGGAACTAGATGTTTTGCTTCATAACATAAACTGTTTACTTGGGACCATGTCTCCCTATTATGTAGTGATACCATTTAGATTCCTTACATATTTGCATGTATTTTAGGTAGTTTCTAGAGAAGTAGTATTTCATATACTTCTTCCAATGGTCTTGAATGCCCATATCATGACAAATGTGATAAATTCAGAGTATTTCTAAACCAAGGGGCACAAGTGGATCAGTCAGAAAATTGAAGCAAAAGAAAAGGAAAGATAAAGCAAAAAGAAAAGTCAAGGGACTGAAATAGAATTTCAAGGTACATTTAATTTGTATTTCCCTGTGGCTAAAAAATACTGAATAGTTGTAACATATTATTCTTCATCTGTATTTATTCACTTTATAACTCTGTGTTACACTTTATTGAGTTTATGTTTAGCCTTTTTAAAAATTCATTGGGGTACTAGTTAGTTCATATTGTTGTTCGTCCTAAGGGGCTGCAAACCCCTCAGCTCCATTGGTCCTTTCTCCAACTCCTTCACTGGGGACCCTGTACTCAGTTCGATGGATGGCTGTGAGCCTCTACATCTGTGTCAGTCAGGTACTGTCAGAGCCTCTCAGGAGATAGCTATATTTAGGCTGGCTTGCCCTTCCTTCAGTCCCTGCTCCATAGTTAATCTCTGCAACTCCTTCCGTGGGTACTTGGTTCCCCCTTTTAAGAAGAAATGAAATGTTCTTAACCACCAACCAAAGACTACACATGGAGGGGTCTGATTGTTCAAGCAGCATGTGTATAGTAGAGGATTGCAAATTCAATCATCAATAGGAGGAGAGGAGCTCGGCCCTGTGAAAGTTCTGTGCCCCAGTGTAGGGGAATGCCAGGGCCAGAAAGTGGGAGAGGGTGGGGTGGCAGGCATGGGGGAGTGGGAGGAAACAGGGGTTTGTTTTGGTTGTTTTTGTTTGTTTCTTTGTTTTTTGGAAGGGAAACTGGGAATAGAGAAATTTACATGTAAATAAAGAAAATATTTAAAAGAAAAAAAATTCATTGGGTAGATGACAAATGTTGATGTGGGGAAAAGGGAACCCTTTTAACTAGAGATGAGAATATGAACTGTTGTATCCACTAACTAAATCAGTATGCGCATTTCATAAAACTACTCTATATGAGCTTCCTTGGATCCTAGATATATTACTCTTGAGCATATAACCAATGAACGTTCTATCCTGTTGTAGAGATAATTCCTCTTCTATGTTCTTTGTTGCCAAGTACACAGTTACAAGGAAAGAAAATAGGCATCAGCTGAAGAATAGGAAAATAAATATGTGATAACTATACACAATAAAATTTATTTAGCTGTAAAAATGCAGAATTAGGAAAAAAGGGTAATAACTGAAAATGGTTTACCAATTTAGGTAACCTAGGATCAGAAATAAAAATAGTATAAATTCTATCTTACATGAACATTTTTCTTCTATGTTTATGGTTCTGTGTTTATGTATGAGTAATTTTCATACAGACCAGAAACAAGGGGAAAAACTCATGTTAGAAAGGTTTAAGGAAGAGGAGTAGGTATGACTATTAGAAAACATTTGAAATAATAATGAATGGGGAGGACTGAAGGTGGGCATGTTTAAGTTAAGATGAAAAGTGTGGAAATAAAGGACCTAAAGAACTGGAAGGAGGATAAAGTAAAGCTAAATATATTGGATAATGCTAGAAGCTAACCTAACTTTGAAAATTGATTTTTTAAAAATGGCTGTTGCTAAAAGTAATCAACAGATTAAGTGAAATCCCAAATACATTCATCATGGAACTGTAAGTCAATATCGACAAAAAGTCCTAAATTCTATACGAAAGAACTAAACAGAAAGAACATAATGGAGGGATCATGTATCTTGACTTCAAATTATGCTATCGAGCCATAGAGACAAAGACAACATGGAACTTGCACAGAATAAAACATGTAAAACAGTAAAATAGAATAGAGGACCCAACACTAAGATCACATACCTGTGACAACTGAATATTTATTGAAGTGTTAAAATCACACAAAAAGGAGAAAAAGAGAAAGAATGAGAGAGAAAGAAAGAGAAAGGGAAACAGAGAGGCACATAGAGACAGAGACAGAGAGTCAAAGTTCCATTAAACAAATGGTGCTGGCAAATCTAGGTTTCAAATAGAAAAAGCAAGAAAGTTAGAGCCACATTTTTTGTCCTGAAAAGAAATAAATGCAAAATCAATGCTATTAAAAATTGAATGCTGAAATTTATAAACAGATAAAATGCTCTAATATTTAGGCATAAGCAAGACCTTTCTGAATAAGAGTTTAATAGACTAGGAATCAGTCTCAAAATTGTTCAACATTAGAAATAAAAACTAAAATTAAATTAAGATTTTGTCTGATGCCAACCACAATAGCTATCATAAAAAAAAATGCCAACCCTTGCTGAGGAAAATATGTGAGAAGAGGCATTTTTAACCACTTCTGTAGGATTGTAAACCTACACAGTCAATGTATCGAAGAAGAAGAAGAAGAAGAAGAAGAAGAAGAAGAAGAAGAAGAAGAAGAAGAAGAAGAAGAAGAAGAAGGAGGAGGAGGAGGAAGAGGAGGAGGAGGAGGAGGAGGAGGAAGAAGAGGAGGAAGAGGAGGAGGAGGAAGAGGAAAGAGAAGAAGAAGGAGAAGAAGGAGAAGAAGGAGAAGAAGGAGAAGAAGTCAATGATTATAGCACATGATCTATGATTATAACATACTTAAAAATAAATGAAAGTTTACATGATAGGAAAGATTACATGACATATTGTAGGTGACTTTGACTAACCATAAAAGTTCAATATATTTATTTATTTGTTTGCAAAAGAAAAAAATCATTTCTGGACTGGCATACATAGCAATTATCCCATGCATTGTCATTTCAGATGTATTAATTCTTAATAAATTAGTCTATCTTCAATTGTAGTGGTTTATACAAAAAAAAAAAAGTCAGCAATTAATTTTGTTCCAAATTCTAGTTATTCTAGCATGATTTTAAACAAGTGAATAGATTTATAGAAAGAAATCATTCCTCTCAGACTAACAATATAAAGCATTTGGAGTTGATATTCATTTTTAAAAAACACTTTATTAACAAATCTTCAAAATTAACATCATAAGTTTAAGAATTTTTTTTTCACAAATTGAAGGACTGTCTGGGATACAGAGAGGAAGCTTATCTTAAAAATTGTAAGAAATGAGCCCAGTGACTCGGGTTCCTTCCGGTCTGCCTGGGCTGGGGTCCAGAGCAGACTTTGGGCCCAAGCTCCGCAGCTAGTCCCACAACACCCAGAAGAATCTCCACTCCCAGGTGCTCTGACACACCCAGGATCAGAGGTAAGCAGGAACCAACATCTGTCCCAACACTAGGAGTAATTGGGTCCAGCGGGACCAGGCACACAGGAAATCCACCAGCCCAGAGACTCCAGTTCCTTCCGGTCTGTCGGGGTTAGTGTTCTGACCAGACCTTGGGCACAAGCTCTGCAGCCAGTCCCACAACTCACAGAGAAAGCCACACTCCCAGGTGATTTAACAAGCCCAGGATCCTGTCTCTCGGGTAAGGTTCTGAGACTGGAGCAGCCAGCCCGGAGGCGCCTTAGGCCAGAGACACGGGCGGGATTCACCATTTTCTCTCGGGTGAGTTTCTGAGACTGGAGCAGCCAGCCTGAAGACACAGGCCCCACGACTCCCAGGGGAGCCGCCGGGCAGCAGGGACACGATCCTCTCAGCTTCCAAGTGACAGAGGGGGTTCAGCGACCTCCTCTGCCCCTTCCCTGCAAGTGGAGGGCCTACCTCCAGAGAG
>NW_022196903.1:56750086-56760733 GCF_008632895.1 Mastomys coucha
TTGAAATATGTTTTTAAATGTTAACAAATTCAGATAAATTGAAATCATGTAACTTTTCTCGTCATAATAAAATAAAAGTGTTTTTTTTTTAAAAAAAAAAATTGTAAGAAATACAGAGAAGAAAGATAAATTTTAAAATAGTTTTCTGAAACATACCTTTAACTTACTGAGCTGCATAAATAATTATAATCCTCATATTTTAGATGTTTTTCTCAGTGTACATGGAGTACAATGTGATAGTTCATACTGGGTTACAGTGTAGAATGAATAAATAGAGCTAATTTGCATACCTATCACCCAATATACCTCTTTTTTCTGTGTTGAAAACATTTAAAACACTCTCTTCTTGCTATTTTAAGGTATATATTATCATTAATTATACTCACATGATGTACAAAACAATTTTAAATCTCATTTATGCTTTCTAACTGAAACTTTGTACTCTTTTAAGAACACCATTTTGTTCCAATTTCAAACTCCCCTAGTATCTGTTACCTTTTTTATACCTCCATGAGTTTGATTTTAGATTTCATATATAAGTGTGTATAATGATTGGGTTATAAAGTACCAAATCCCCAAAAATTCAAGTGTTGATGAAGACTCTAACTAATTATCCAATAATTAAGAAAGTACTAGAGAGAGTAGATGGTTTAGTGGTTAAGAGTATATATTGCCCTTGCACAAGACCTAAGTTCATTTCATAACATTGATGTCTGGCAACTCCAAATGGCCAGTAACCAATGTTTTAGGCTGTGGTAGTTATTACAAAAACTGTCTCCAAAAGCACCCAGGGAGTAGCATTATTATCCGGGGTGTCCTTGTAAGAGCAGATACTCTTGTGAATTGCCCTGTTTGTTTGTATTTTGATGTTATTTCTGTTTCCTTAAGAGGGGCTGCCTGGACAAGGAGTGGATCAAGTACTCAAGCAATTTCTTGTGAACCTTCTGCCCATTAACTTGTCAGATAAAGGCTAGAGCCTGTGATTGATCAGAGGAAAGGAAAGGAGGGGCTGGAGGTTTAAGAGTGGGAGTGAGAGGAAGAAGGAGGATGAGAAGTTTGAAGGAAGATGGAACAGAGCTATGTGGCCTGGAACCGCCCCAAGTAGCAAAGGATCTCATAGCTGGGGAAGAAAGCAGCGTGGTGATATATCTGCCTATTCTAGGCATGCAGTTTATAGATATTATAACTGAGTTGTGTATTCTTCCCATGTGCTTATTGGAGTTGAAGATTTACTACAAAAAGATGTGGCCTTGTTGGAAGAAGTGTGTCACTAGGGGTGAGCTTTGAGGTTTCAGTTCAGTCCAGGCCCAGTGTCTTACTCCTTCCTGCTGATTGTTGATTCAAATGCAGAATGCGTGACTCCTTCTCTAGCACCATGTTTGCTTGCACACCACCGTAATGTTAATGGACTAAACCTCTGAACCTGTAAGCCAGTGCCAATTCAATGTTTTTCTTTATAGCTTTGGTAATGCTGTTTCTTCTGTTCTGTTCTTGCATTGGTTCAGTACTTCCTCACTATGGTCCCTTTTCTCTCTTTTGGAATGGGTATATCTTGTGCTACTTCATGCTGGAAATATGTAATCTGCTTTTTGACTTTTATTTTTATAGGGAATTAGAGGTAAAATTTTCCCATGAGTCTCAGAAGAGACTTTGAACTTTTTATTAGATATTTTCTTTATTTACATGTCATATGATTTCTCCTTTCCCAGTTTCCCCTCCAAAACAAAACTAAACAAAAACAAAAACAAAAAACAAAAAACAATAAAAACAAAACGCAACAAGAATAAACCCTTGTTGCCTCCCCCCTACCCCTTCTTGCCTCTCCACCCTCTTTCACGTATTGGCCCTGGCATTCCCTTACACTGGGGCACAGAACCTTCACAAGGCCAAGGGCCTCTCCTCCCATTGATGACTGATTTTGCAATCCTCTACTATACACATGCTGCCAGAGCAATCAGTCCCACCATGTGTACTCCTTGGTTGGTGGTTGAGTCCTTGGGAGCTCTGAAGGTATTAGTTAGTTCATATTGTTGTTCATCCTAAGGGGCTGCAAACCCTTCAGCTCCTTTGCTCCTTTCATTGGGGACCCTGTACTCAGTTCAATGGATGGCTGTGAGCCTCTACTTCTGTATTAGTCAGGTACTGTCAGAGCCTCTCAGGAGACAGCTATATCTGTCTGGATTGTCCTTCCTTCAGTCTCTGCTCCATAGTTGAGACTTTAAACTTTTAAGCCATATTAAGACTGTTATAAACTATGGGAACTTTTGATGCTGCACTGAATCCAGTTTGCTTCATGATATGTCTATAATCCTATTGTTTCCAGGGAGTAAAATGTGGTAGTTTGAATGAAAATGGCCCCCATAGGCTCATATGGAGTGGCATTATTAGAAGTGTAGCCTTGTTGGAGGAAGTGTGTCACTGTGGGTGGGATTTGAGGTTTTAGAAGCTTAAGCCAGGCCTGGTGGCTTTTTCCTTCCTCTTACTGCCTGCCAATCCAGATATAGAACTCTTAGCTCTTTCTCTACCACGTGTCTGCCTGGAAGTTACCATGCTCACTGACATGATGGTAAAGGTTACAAAACCCATGAACTTGTAAGCCACCCCAAATTAAATGTTTTTATTTACAAGAAGTGCCATGGTCACTGTGTGTCTTCACAGCAATAGACACCCTATCAAAGATGCAAGGAATGTAAGCTGATGCCCTCTCCTCAACATTTCAGGCACTTACATATCCACACAGAAACACATATAATTAACTGTAATTTGAGTAGTTTTGTGGCTTATTGTCTATTTCTTTCTGTACACACAGAGCAACTTTAAAAGACTGGGTTGTATGGGATGGGCTATCATAATCTAGTAGTTTTGTTGGTGATTATTTTCCTTTTTCGTAGTTTTCAAAACCAACAACTTATCTGTTTACACAACTACTAAAAGAAACATATGATTCCTGCTGTTGAGAAAGGTCAGTCATAAAGAAAATGTATTGTCTTTAGAGAGGACCCAGCTTCAATTTCCAGCACCATAAAGTGATCCCCAATCATCTGTAACTTCAGATGATCCAATGCCCTCAGCTTACCTCCATGGGGCCCAAGCTCATACATAGTGTGTATATATTCAGGTAAAATATTCCAATTGATCCAATGTCCTCAGCTTACCTCTATGGGGCCCAAGCACATACATAATGTGTATATATTCAGGTAAAGTATTCACATGTAAAATAAAATGAATAGTTTTATTCTTTTCTCAAAGAAACAAGATCCACCCAAAACAAAAGTGTATCTTGATGATTTCGATGTTTTTTCTGCTTGACATAGACTATCACAATACATTATATCATATTTCTAATCTATTTATTTTTGCTGATATGAATTCTTATATACTAGAGACTAACCTGGATCTCCTGATCCTTTTGCCTCTATTTTCAAATTGTGAAACTACAAGTAGTTGCCAGCTGGTTTGTCCTTATTTTATGATTATTTGAGGATTACTCATAATATTTCAACAGAGAGATGAAATTCAGTCTGTCTTTACACTTGCCTTTTACGATTTTTCATACACTGCCTCCAGTATTTTCACTTTTTTCATATAATAATTGAACCAGTATCAGTTTCAACTCTTTCCTTTACTGACTAATTCTCAAGTTTATATCATAACAAGAAACCCAGTATGTATCTAAAAAGACATCCCCAGGCTGTGTATAAGAAACCTAACAGAATTGTAACACTACAACAAGGTAAAAGTTGATTTTGTTTAATGTTGAATAATTAAATATTCTTTAACAGAAATAAAAAAAACCAAATCTTTCAAAATATAGAGTTGAAGAGCTCAGTCCCAGTGGATATAACTATAAAACAGCCTCCATATCTAAAGCTCAGAGAAGCTTGTGAAAAGAGAGGAAACAAACATTGTAGAAAGAAGATGATTAGGTAATTTGCCTTGAGACTGTGTCTCCTAGTAATGTAAGAAAGTACACCTATAAACAGAGACTCATATAACAGCCTAAGCATGGGATAAACAGGGACATCAACAAAAGACATATGATGTGTGTGAAGAAAAATTCAATAAGCCCTCAACCAAATATGAAGAACTACAGGCAACTAAGGAATACTGACAGTATTCTCTGGGGAACAGCACATTAACTGGTGACTTGATGCCAAATTGTCAGCCCTGAAAAATCTATATAAAAGTAATATTATAGAGACAGAGCAAGTAACACTTAGGAATATATATGTATATTCACTTACATGTATTCGTGTAATAATGGTTTATAATAGTTAATGAAACAGGAGGCCAAGACTTCAAAAGAAAGCAAGCAGTGTATTTTTGGATGGTTTGGAAGTAGGAAAAACAAAGAAATTATGTAATTATAAGCTCAACATTAAATGAAAAACACAAAGAAAAAGCAATTTGGATCCTAAGCAGGAGACTGTTGGGTAGGTAGACTTGTAACTTGAAGACATTATTAATCAATGGTGGCATTATTATTAATTATTTGTGGTAGTGTTATTAATTAATATAAAAATATTTGTAGACAATAGAAACTTTGGTGATGGTACCTGGTGGAGAAAGTATGCTACTGGGAAGATTGATTTGGGGACAGCATCTTGCTTTGGGAATCATTCTGGTTTACTGTTGCTGTTTCCTTGCTGTCATGATGTAACTACCCTCATCATACACTGTTGCTGTAATGACTTCATTCCATACTGCAGCTTCAGAATAACTAAACTCATCTGATAATAGCTTGAACCTTCTGAAACTGTGCACTAAAAATCCTTCATCACTCAGTTGTTCCACAGTGATAATATCTGAAAAGTAGTCTAGTCACAGATTTCTCTACCAGATTTATTCACTTGTCACAATACAGGTTCGCCTATGATATGATAAACGATAGTATCTTTGTTTGGAGTTGCTTAGTACTCTTCTGTATACTCTGTATATGTATACCCCACTGTCTTTATCTACTGCTGTTGTCAGAAGCTTAGGTCTCATGACAAGATCATAGAAATGCTTCTTCTGCAAAGTTCAGTTGGCATCTTGGCATGATTGGAGAAGGCACTCTTTCTGGTTTTCAAGTAGCCATCTTAATTTGGTGGCCTTTCATAAATAAAGGCAAGGAAAAAAGAACATGAAAATTTCAATGTTTCTTCTAAGGAAAATTTAATTCATTAAGGTTTCATCTTTATGTCCTAATTATCTCTTATTTCACAGTATCATCTTCTGAACCTATTAGCCACTATCTTCCTTAGTTAAATTATGTCTGATTATAAAATATCATCATATCTGGGTTTCTTGATAGTCTGTGGTATTAAGAAGGGTAAGGATTATGGGACTCTGACCTAAGTTTCAACCCATTTATTCCAACAATGTGTATGCAATTCTACTTTGATTGGATGTGGCACCATGGATCATAGAAGAAATGTGGTATATAAAGACCACTGTGTGGTCTGAGCAAGGATGAAGACTGTACTGTGGCCATATTTTTTTTTTGCAGGGGAGCACATACACTCCTATCAGTAATCCCTCACCTAATCTCAATAAGCAAGCTCAACAAACTCATTGGTTTTCTACGCAGAAGTTTTTGGTGAGACTCCTTGGTTTGTTTTTGCAACCTTAGAAAGAAGGTATAGATTGTTCATGCAGTTCCAGGAAGGGATTTCAGCAATAATTGATGTGAAAAACAGGGTTTGAAAAAATGGGGATGCGTTTTGGAGGAAAAATTGTGTTTTCCCGATATGATGAATGAGATGAACAACTAAAGAAAAGCTTTGAAGGGAGGGATGGCAGGGACTGGTGTCAAATGTACCTACTAAGGTCATTCCCTACTGTGTTTTAGGTAGTAATATTGGCATGGGCACTTCAGAGGGCAGTGAGATATGTAAATAAAGGAAGGACACTTGGTCATGATATGGCAGACTTGATCTAGGCCTTATGAAATGGGAAACCTCCTTGATATGTGGGATAAGTCTCAAGAATAAGGGAATGCTTTGATAATAGCTTAAGATTAAAGCAGACATGATAATCCATTGAGAGCAGAAGTATCACCAATGAATGCTGGAAGCTTTTATGGGTAAATTGAAATCTGTTTGAGGTGTGAGAAATTGGAAGTTTGAAAGGAGACAGATTGTGTGAGGAAAGACTTCAAACAGGAAAACAGGAGTTCAGTACCATTGACACTTGAGTTTTACTCTTTTTTATTTTTCCATTCAAAGAAGGTTTACATTTTGGGTAATCTTATTCAATAGAACTCCATGTTAGTGTGTGCACATGTGTGTTGAAATTTTTTAATCAATTGTTATACAGTATATTCTGATTAGTGTTTCCCCTCCCCTAACTACTGTCAAAATCCAGTCTCCTCACCTATTTACATGAAGATATTTCCTTTTTCTCTCTCACTAGAAATCAAACAGAAATCTAAAATAGAATAATATATTGAAAACAAAGTATCAGAATAGAACAAAACAAACACTTAATGGAAAAAGTAGCCAATGGAAAAGCAGAGGGAACACATCTTCACAGGGACCGACACAGAAAACCCATACATTAAAGCCAGAAACCATGATATGGTATCAAAATTCCTATAACAGGGACCAAGACAGAAAACCCATACATACAAATGAAAAGCAGAGGGAACATATATCTTCACAGGGACTAACCCAGAAAACCCATACATTAAAGCCAGAAACTATGATATGGTATCCAAATTCCTATAACATATCTAAAATGCCCTCACAAAGCATTATTAGACAGAAGACAGGTCTTATATATCATTAAATTTGTTGCATGTTAGTTATCTCCTACTAGCCATGAGAGCTGCAAATAAATATGGTTTGTGTACCCCCAAAGAATATTGAAGAAAACTAATTGTTTGGTTCATTTGAGAGTAAGTATCAATTGGAGAGATTTTCAGGGTTCAGAATGAGGGTTTCTATTTAATTCTCTTCTGAGCACTGGGATCACATGTGGCTTAGACCTGTGCAGAGGCTATGTGTACTGTCACAGTCTCTGGGAGTTCATATGTGCACCAACTCTGTTGTATCTAGAAAGCCTTGTTTGCTTGATGTCTTCCAACCCCTCTGGCTCTTTCAATTCTTTTGCCTCCTCTTCCCCACAGTTCTCTGAGCCTGGGCAGAGGTATTTGGTAGCAACAGCTCATTTAGTACTGTGTACTCTATTGTCTCTCACTCTTTTGTACACTATTGAGTTATGGATCTTTGTATCAGTTCCCATCTATTGCAGAAAGAAGCTTCTCTGATGACAGCTGGTGAGATACTGACCTATGGATATAGCATAATGTCATTAGGAGCCACTTTATTGCTACATTCCGTTCTCAGAATAGTAATATCTGTTTTTCCTCTAGATGGATGACATATCTAATCTCAGGTGCTTGCCCATCTGAGCAGTGCTGGGTATAGGTTCCATTTCATGGAGTAGACCTTAGTTCCAACTGGACTGTGGCTGATTACTCAAACAACTTTTATGCCACTTTTGTACAGATATTTCATATTAGGACACCATTGTAGATAAAAGAGTTTGTAGCTGTGTTAATGTCTACTTTTGACCTCTGGAAGTATTTACAGTACCTTCCAGGACAAAGGATTTAAGTCAGTAGGGGTGAAGACTCTAGGTAAGAACTAGCTCCACTTCTCCATGTTCAGTAAGGCATGTATCTGATGTCTTCCATACTAGGGCTTTACAAGCAGTACGTAGTGAGTAATCAGCAGTCTTGACAATAGCCTTATTGTTTGGGCTTTCTACAGAGAACCTTTGGACAAAACTCTTGCCTCATAAGATTCATCTCACATCTGGCTCTATACTGTCAGAGTAACTAGTAGTGTGCTGAGTTTTGTCAGCTTTTTGTAGCCCCCTTAGTGATCTATTACACTAGATAACTAAAATCATATTTAATTTTTTATTAGATGTTTTCTTTATTTACATGTCATTTGATTTTTCCTTTCCCAGTTTCCCCTCCAAAAAACAAACAAACGAAAGCAACAAGAACAAACCCCTGTTGCCTCTCCCTCCCCATGCTTGCCACCCCACCCTCTCCCACTTTTTTCCCCTGGCATTCCCCTACACTGGGGCACAGAACCTTCACAGGGCCAAGGCCCTCTCCTCCCATTGATGATCGACTTTGCAATGCTCTACTATACACGTGCTGCCAGAACAATCAGCCCCACCATGTATAGTCCTTGGTTGGTGGTTGAGTCCCTGGGAGCTCTGAGGGTACTAGTGAGTTCATATTGTTGTTCGTCCTAAGGGGCTACAAACCCTTCAGCTCCTTTGAGCCTTTCTCTAACTCCTTCATTGGGGACCCTGTACTAAGTTCAATGGATTGCTGTGAGCCTCTACATCTGTGTTAGTCAGGTACTGTCAGAGCCTCTCAGGAGATAGCTATATTAGGCTGGCTTATCCTTCCTTCAGTCTCTGCTCCATAGTTAGTCTCTGCAACTCCTTCTGTGGGTATTTTGTTCCCCCTTTTAAGAAGGAATTAAATGTCCACATAAAATCATATTTACTAAGCAATAATGACACTATTGATATAAAGAAGGTAAAAGAAGGTGAAGGCAAAATAAGCTGAAGCACATGGCATAGCTGATAATCTGAGAATCGATGTTCAATAGAGTAAATGTGAGTTAAAAAGATTAAAAATAAACATAGAAAGGGAGGAAATAAAACCTGGGCATGTGGTGCCTGCCTTTAATCCCAGCACTTGGGAAGCAGATTCAGGTGGGTTTCTGAGTTCGAGGCCAGACTGATCTATTGAGTGAGTCCCAGGACAGCCAGAGCTATACAGAGAAACCCTGTCTCAAAAAACCAAAAAAGAGTTTATATATATATATATATATATACATATATATATATATATATATAATATTTATTATATATTACATGTTATACATTTTATATTACATATAAATATACATATATATATATATATATATATATATATATATATATATATATATATATATACACATGCATATAAATATAGTTTACCTGTAATGTAACACCAGGAATAACTACTGTTCGGATAAAGATCTTGCTAGTGTGTTAAAATGGAGTTAAGAAACTAAAATCTAACAAGACTTACATTCTGAAAAGAAGCCTTGACAACAGATGTGGTCTAGTGGAGATTATTAGTACTGATTTAAGTTCACTTGATTTTACTATGAGCAATGGCAGAAATGAAGTCTCTGAAAAAAGGACACAGAACTGACAAGTGACTTACCATGTGTGTGCAAACATAGTTGACAGGCTTCTAATTTTAGTTATTCATTTTGTACACTAAATGCCTGTATTAATTTCCCCCTTGAATACTCCTGACAAATTAGGTCAAACACAATAGAACATATGTCTATTTTAAATGGTTGCATGGTTTCTCATGTACTGTCTCAATCTGTTGTAATGCTAAGCACTCAGATGAACATAATTTGTAAATTTCTTTTCTGTATCAAATATGTTGTGATTAATATTAATAATAAGATTTTTTCATTCTTCTTTTCATGGGCCACACAAAGCTGCTTCTGTTGACAAATATAATAAACAGTTATATGTTTAATTATAAAATGCACTTATAAAGAGCTATGTGAAATTTGTATAGCTTTTACAAAATGTATGAGGTTAACATCTAAACATAAAAACAATTTGTTTTGTACTACTCTTTAATAGAATCCAGTGTGTGGTTGACTTGCTCTATTCCTATGGCACCTGTACTGAGGAAGACCATCATGATGGCAGAGACATGTGAAGTCAGAACTGCTCACGATGGGGCAGACTGTAAAGAGAGTAGTAAGTACATGAGTCCAGCTCAAATTAAAGCCTCAAAAGTCACATGCACTCTGATCTGCTTCATCCAACTAGGCCACTCCTCCTAACTGTCCAAAGAGCTATGGGTGGACTCATCAAGAATAATTCATTTATTAGGTTAGCATACTCACAGTCCCATTGTCTGCCAATAGCACTATTTGCTAAACAAAAACCTTTAGACACATGATATGGAAACCTATGGGACACATTCAGAGTCAAACCTAACAAAGACCTAAAAAAGAAGTCTGGAAATTGTATAGAATAGCGATTGCCATTCATGAATGGGATAATCCAGTCTATTTTCAGGTCATGTGGTTCTATAATCTGTAATGGTATTCTCGTTAAGATCCTAGTAAATAAGACATTTACAAAGCACACTGTCATACAACACATGATAATTTAAAAGCTTTGTTTAAAAGTAAAACAGAGGAGAAAGCCAGTGTAAGTAGAGACAAAATGAAGATTAGATGCTAAATACCTACCTTCTTTTCCCCACCTCAATATATATACATATATACATATGTATATATGTATATATATTGTGTGTGTATATATATATATATGTATATATATGGGTGTATATATATGTGTATACACACATACACACACACACATATATATACATACATTTTTATATATATAAAATTCTTTGCTTCTATCATAGACAATAAACTCACATATAAGTCGATTAGTCAATTGTGTTAAGGTGTAGAACTCACCAGGTGGTGGTGGCACACTCCTTTAATCCCAGTACTTGGGAGGCAAAGGCAAGCAAATCTCTGAGTTTGTGGCCAGCCTGGTCTACAGAGTGAGTTCCAGGACAGCAAGAAACCCTGTCAC
>NW_022196903.1:56760743-56811521 GCF_008632895.1 Mastomys coucha
GAGAGAGAGAGAGAGAGAGAGAGAGAGAGAGAGAGAAAGAGATTCAGCTAGCCTATAATACTCACTATGAATCCAGATAGGGAAGGATAAAGCATCTGTAAGTTGGTTTATCAACATTGAGTACCTGTGCGATCCAGGAAACAAACAACAAACAAAACCAAACACAAAAATTGGAAGAGGAGTATCCTGAGAGAGACAGAGTGTAGAACATAGATTAAAGGAATATGAATAGGAATATTACACATGGAAATATTCAAGGATGGGAGAGGAGGCAGCACTGGGGGGCTAAGAGTTCAAAGTTGAGGGAAAATTAACATGGACAAAAAGAGTATAAAGAAATGATTTTTAAAACAAGATACCTTCCTTATACCATTACTGCTTGATATTTGACAAAGGAGAAAAAGGCAGTGGGTAACCAACAGACCTTAAATGGATTCAAGACTCACTCCATGGGAGACAGGAGAAATAATTCTTGGTACTATAACCTTATCTAATTATCTAGGTCTGGGCAAGTCATAGACACATGCATGGAGCATGTCTCTGATTATTATCTAATCTGTTATTCTATATTGGCTTTTTATTGCTTCAATAAGCACAATAAATAATCAAAAGCAACTTTGGTAGAAAAGGGTTTATTTCACCTTACATGTTAAAGGTATTGTTGAGGAAAGCCAAGGAAGGAATTCAAGGTAAGAACATGAAGCATAAATCACAGAAGAAAGATGTTTACTGGCTTGCTTCCGCTGACTCATATGTAGCAAGATTTCTTATACAATACAAAGTTAGCAACAAAGGGGTGACACCATCCACTCTTGATCAGGCTATCCCATTTCTATCAGCAATCAGAAAAATGTGGTCTGTTCTAAAGCGCCCAATGATCAAATTGTTGGAGGTCGTTTGTCAGCTGTGGTTTAATCTTCCAAGGTGTATCAGTTTGATCACCAAGATAGGCCATCACAACTGACACAATAACAAATTGATTTCTAATTATTTATGTATATGCCCATATGAAAAACTGGCTCTCAGTCTTAAATAAACCATTCCCCAAAATGAACAGCTGTGAATACTGAGACATATAGCTGCCTATGATACAGAAATGGATTTGGGCTCAGTCCTAGACTGTTTACTATTAACACCTTTTGTAATATAGGGCATGAATATGATAGAGGGGTGTAAAGTGTATAAGAGCTGGAAATTTTTTGTCCTCTGTACTCCATACAATTACTGTAATCATTAGTTACCTCCACCAATACTGTGAGACCATGCCCATAGTTGGTTCTAATTGGTAAATAAAGATGGCAGCAGCCAATGGTTGGGCAGGAAGGACAGAGGCTGGACTTTTAGGATTTCCCAGACTTGGGACCAGGTAGAGGAAGAGAAGGATAACCTCCATGCCAGTGTAGTGAAGAGGAGAAGAGAGAAGTGATGTCTGAGAAGAGTGTAAGACAGAGAGGAACCAAGTGAATGTGGCCCAGAGTATGCCCCAGTTGGGCAGCCCTCGGTTCAGAACAACCAATATAAATATAGAGTAGCAAGTAATAATTCAGGTTTATTAGTAGGAGGTGGATATACTATTTTAACTGTACACAGATTAGAAAGCGGCTGAACTATTGAGCTGTTTAAGGCATATCAAAATCTAAAGGTTCTGTGTGTGTGTGTGTGTGTGTGTGTGTGTGTGTTTCATTTGGGAACATAAATAATTGAGGCAGGTAGCAAATCTGCAGTTGGGATTTATATTGTTATTTAATTCAACAATTGTTGTTCTTGTGCCCCCAAAATGAAGACTTCACCAAAAGCACAGACATAGTGAGAAAAGAGCCAACGTTCATTTCAGTAAGTGAGAAAGGAAATGCAGAAAATAAACATAGTTCCTGGTATAGAAGGCCCACTGGTCTAAGTAAGGAAAGGTTGCTTCTACTATCTAGACCTGCCTTTTCATTTTCCTTGTAACATGTGTGTTGGTCTGAAATCTGAAGGTGTCTTTTTCCTGGAATTGAAGGAGGATTTTTAGTGGTCATTTCACAGAAGGGTCAGTCTTTTACAATACATGCAATTAGATTTGTAGGATTGTATGAAGTTGAAATTTTTGTTAGGAAATAAAAGCAGTGGAATCTTGCATGTTACCTTCAAGGGGCTTTCAAGGGACTCAGAAAGAACCTTGTATTACTGACTTCTGTATGTACATTTCAACTGCTGTGTAAAAACACCATGATCAAAGAAATATCTTTTTTTCCCTCATTTGTGGTAACAGAAGGCTAACACTATGAGGGCAGAGCTTAGACAGGGTAATAAGCTCAGGCATAATAGCAGGAACAGGAAGCTAAGAGCTCACATCTCAAACCTCAAACATGAAGTTCAAAGAAGAAAATAGAAATAGCATGAGCCTTTTCACTTTCAAAACCCATTTCCAGTGATATACTAGTTCTAACAATGTCATGCCTCTTAAACCTATCCAAACAACACTGTGATCAACATTTTGATCAAGTTTAGCAAGCTTCAAAAGGAAAAGTACAGAATGTATGGTTCAAAGAATAAAGGGATACCACAAAATAGAATTGAGCAGAATGCAATATTCAAGGAGTTAAACAGATTAAGAGAGTAGTGACTTCAAAGTAAGATCCTACCATGGCAAGCTTATTTTTTTTGCTATTACATTTGAACAAGGGAGTTTGTAATTGTTTTCATTTGAACTTTTAATGGGAAATGAACTACTATTAAGAACTGGAAGACACAGGCTTTTGACTGGATCTTGAGCAATAGTGCCACAAAAAGCTTAGGTCCAGGCATCACAGTACAAGCATTTAAACAAAGAAGATAGAGGCAAGCATGTCTCTGAGTTCAAGGCAGGCCTAGGACAGAGAAAGTTCCAAGTAGAGAAAAACCTTAGGTCCAGGGTGATAGTATACAACTTTAATCCCAGCATTCAGGAACCAGAGCTGTGGAGATCTCTGAGTACAAGTCCAATCTACCGAGCAAATTCCACAACAGCAAAGCTTAAGCAGTGTGAAAGATTTGGAAAACAGAAAGCTGGTGATAATGTAATACAAGAAGGAGGCTGTTATACCAAAAGGTGGGGCTTGGTGTGATGGCTTGATGGCTCTCTCCCTGGTGTTGAGGCCTGTGGGCGGGGTGTGGGTTAGTTAAAAAGGAGGCAATGTATGAATGAGATATTTTATTGTAGGAAGAAAAATATAGGCTGGTCAAGTAGAGAGAAGGAAAGGAGAGGAAGGAGAGAGAGAAAAGAAAGAGAGAGAGAGAGAAAGGAAAGGAAGAAAGCAAAAGAAGAACAAAGAGAAGGAAAGAGGGGAGAGAGAGAAAGAGGAGGAGGGAGGAAGAGCAAGAGAGTGAGAGAGTAAGAGACTGAGAGGAGGGGGCAAACCGACCTTTAACTCTATGGGATGTAGCATGCCTGGCTGTGCTGTGGTCAGATGACTGGGGCTAGGGTCCAACTAGAATGCTGGGAGCTTGGGGCATTGTCTGTGTGATAGAGCACACATCTCCTGCAGGGGCAGCTGTGAGGGGTTGTGACTGAAACAGGAACCAAAGACTCAGGAGTTATGGCCAAACTCCTTCCACCTCCTGCAAGCAGAAATTACCCACAGGGGCTCCAGGGCTCAAAGCAAAATATCCGATTTAGCCTAAGTTACTTGAGCACACCACTGCCCCACACTGCCCCACAGGAGGCCCATGTTCTGGTACCAGCAAGCAGCAGAACTCTGCAGCTTCAGCCATGCGGCTCTGGCTTTAGTGTCAAGAATAGAAAGGACTACTGGGACAATTGATGCTAGTTAGCTGGAGCTAAGAAATTAGTGGTGATTAAGAGGAGACCAGCATCATTGAAATGAAATCTTCTGGTAAGTGTTTTCTGAGAGCACAAAGAAGCTGAGTTCCAGAGATAGCCAAGGTTGTACCTAGTCCATCAGCTGGACTTAGTAATGTATAAGAATAACCCAAGTGGTATTAATTTTGAAGGAGTTAAAGGGTCATGGAGAATAGCTGAGGCTTGGCACTGTGAGAGTCCAGGAAAGACCATTGGTGAAAATTCAGCCTCAGGTACTTTTGACAGCTCCGTACTTAAGAAGTCATATAAAGAAGTTGAGGCTTGGGGACCATGAATGGAGCCTGTGAGAGGCTATGAAGTCTACTTGCAGTGAAAAATCCCAGCATGTTGGAGATGCCCTTTACCATCAGATGACCACCAAGAACAGCAGCAGCAGTGGAGTGGACTCAACTAGAATCTAGAGTGCTGCAGAGGCTAGAGTTGGAGATGCAACCTATGTCCTTCGAAAGAGCCCAGAAGATCATGTCTGGATCCCAGACATTGAAACAAGAAGCTGTAAAGTTGATGTTGCCTTACAAAGCTGAAGACGTTTGAGATTCCGGAGCCGTGGCATACCTCCTGAGGAAAGTTGCTAACAGGGAGTGGAAACAGCGCAAGAGAAAGAAGTTTGATGCAGTTAACAAAGAATTTGAAGAATTGAAGAGAGCTTTGACATCAGACATTGGGTACTGAGTTTCAAGTTTGCCCAGCTGCTTTTTTGATCTTGTTTTGGTCCAGTATTTCCTCACTATGACATTTTGGAATGGTAGTATATATCCCATGATGTTGGAATTATGAAATCTACTTTTTAAATTTTTAACTGTATAGGGGATTACTGATAAGTGAATGGCTGAACCTCAGAAGATACTTTGAACTTTGGTCTTCTAACATTGTTGAGACTGTTATAGGCTATGGGACTTTTGAATTTGGGCTAAATGTATTTTGCATTATGCTATGGCTATGTATGACCCCCACAGGCTCATATGTTTGAACCAGCCTATTGGGGCCAGAGAGTGGAATGTAGTGGTTTGAATATGCATGGCCTAGGGAGTAGCACCTAATAGGAGGTGTGGCATTGTTGGAGGAAGTGTGGAAGATGGGATTTGAGAGTGCTTTCTCCTAGCTACCTGGAAGTCAGTCTTCTCTTGGATGAAGTCTGATCAATATGTAGAACTCTCAACTGCTCCAGAACCATGTATGCCTGGGTGCTGCTGTGGTTCCTGCCTTATGATAATGGACTGAACATTTGAGTCTGTAATCTAGACCCAATAAATGTTGTCCTTTAAAAGAGTTGCCTTGGTCATGATGTCTGTTCACAATAATAGAAACCCTAATTAAAAGAGATACCAATAGATTGAAATAAAATCTTCTGTGAAGTATTTTTTTTTCAGGGTTGGCACACAGAAACTGTGATCCAAATGGGGACTAACTTTGCATTTCAAGGTGGAATCAGAACTTGGTAATGTAGAAGCGTCTTCCTGGTGATATTGGTCTGTGTGATATGAAAGTTGCAATACTAAAGGGGCCATGGAGAGAAAACGAGGCTTGTAACCAAGTCACAGGGTCTGACTCCCTGAAGCAAGTTAAGAAAGCCATTGGTGAAGGTGCTATCTCAGTTATAGTAGAGACCTCAGGATATTACAGATGCCAGGTTCACAGAAAAAGGTGTAACATCAGGAATAGCACCAGGGAAACTACCTGAAACTATAAGACTTGTTGTGTATATTACAATTCATAGGAGAAATGAAGCTCCCCAAACCATTTGGATTCCAGCAGATTATTAGTGAGTTCCAGGTATCAGACAGCAAATTATAAAATTAAGAGTTACATTTCTAGATGTAAGTTTTTCTTAAGTGTGATTCATTCTATGCTTTGGTTCTTTGTAGTAAGTACCCACTGTTAAGGATCTTGATATAGTTTAAAGATACTTAATGCAAAACTTTTAAGACTGAAATTCTTCAAAGTTGGACTGTGCTTTATAGTATGATGTTGATATTTAGATGAAATCTTTTAGTAAAATAGGAGAAGAGAAAAACCTGGTTTAAACCAATGTATTTATATATCATAATTGACCAGTAGAATGTAACAGGTTTTGTTAACTTGACACAAACTTAAATATACCTAAGCATATCTCATTTGAGTAATTATTTCTATCAGAGTAGATTATGGACATGTCTGTGAGATTTTTCTTAATATCTTTTTTATAGATGTCTTCTTTATTTACATTGCAAATTTTATCTCCTCTGAAAATCCCCCTATCCCATGCCCCCTCTTCCTGCTCACTAACCCACCCACTCCCACTTCCCTTTCCTGGCATTCCCCTACACTGGGTCATTAAACATTCACAAGACCAAGAGCCTCTCCTCTCATTTCTGTCCCACAACGCTATCCTCTGCTACATATGTGGCTGGAGCCATGGGTCCCTCCATGTGTACTCTTTAGTTGGTGGTTTAGACCCTGATAGCTCAATACTTGACTAATACAGAAGTGGATGCTCACAGCCATCCATTGGACTGAGCACAAAATCCTCAATGGAGGAGCTAGAGAAAGAACCCAAGGAGCTGAAGGGGTTTGCAGCCCATAGGAGAAACAATAATTTTCTTAATTTCTAACTGAAGAATGAGAGCCAATGTATTACAGATAGCATACCATTTCTGTTCTGGTAGCTCTGGAACAGTTTAACAAAGATAGATGAATAAGTCACAGAAATAAAGCAAGCAATCACTCATTCTCCATGTACTCTAATTCAGTTTTTGTCTCCAAGTTTCTACCTTGAGATTATGTCCTGACTTTCTTCAAAAATAAATTGGAAGTCATAGATAATAACCCCCTTCTTCCCACAAGTTGGGACAGTGTTTTAACACAGCAGCAGAATGCAGTCTATGGCACTTTCAGATCTTGCTTCAACTCTTGAGTATTGTTTGCTCAATTTGGAGTACCCATGGTAAGTCAAGAAATTAGAAAATGGTCAGTTGCATGAAGGATGTAAATGATTAAGGGATGATGGGGCAATAAAATATATGTAAAATAGAACAAGTAGAGTGTTGCAGGCAATATTAAAAAAAAAAGTGAGTTCCTGTGCTTTGCCCTACTACTCTCAGCCTTGGCAGTATGACAAGCCTGTTCTTATCTCCTGGAGACTCTCTGGCCAGGAAGAAGCTCCCAAAACCTCAACACCCAGCTCCCTAAGTTCCCACTGGCAGGTCGTTACTATGGCAACCCTGTGCCTTTGTGGTGCACCTCAGGCAAGCACATACTTTGCACTGCACCTTTCTCTCTTGAACCCAGACCAGTCATCACATCACATCACGTGAAGGAAAATACAACATAAACTTAGTTCAGAAACGACAGTAACTCAATTGCTGGGTGCAGCAATTAAAGTCCTAATCTTGTAAGCCTTATTAAATCTAAATCCTCTGATGGTGAATCCTGACTGATCCACCATTGAAACCAGGACACTCAGCTGTAACTACATCTTGCCCTCAGTCTATCCCTGTCCAAGAGGACCTAACTCTCTCCTGCTTCCTCTCTTCCTCCATCAAACCCAGAAGTCCCTCCTAATCGCCCAGTGATTGGCTCCTTTATTCACTAGGGGATTAGTTCACAAGAAGTCACCTGAGTATGACTCACTCGTTGTCCTCAGCCTCTCCCAGGAGAGCAGAATTAGCTCAAACAACACCAGGTCCATCCACAACAGTGGAGAAGTATACTTAAGGTGTAATGATATGGAAATGGTACATAGGGAAGTTGAGAAGACAAGGGGATGAAATGGAAATTGAAAGGGCATAGGAAAAATTTGTATGGGAACCAATGTTTACTTTTATTATTTTTGTTAAATTATTTTATTTCTTTACATTCCAAATGTTGTCCCCCTTCCTTGTCTCCCCTCCCCAAGTTCTTCACACCACTCCCCCTCCACCCCTGCCTCTGAGAGGGTACTCTCTCACCCACCCATTCACATCCACCTTACCCCCACCAGCATTCCACTTCCTTGGGGCAGGAAGTCTCTACAGGTTTAGGCACATCCTCTTCCACTGAGGCCCCACAAGGCAGTTCTCTGCTACAGATGTGTCAGGGACATGAACCAGCCCACATATGCTCTTTGGTTGATGGCTTAGTTGCTAGGAGCTCCTAGGGATCTGAGTTAGTTGATATAGTTATTTTTCCATGGCATTGCAATCCCCATTCAGCTCCTTCAGTACTTCCCCTAACACTTCCATAGGCATCCCTGACCTCAATCCAATGGTTGGCTATAAGGATCTTTATCTGTCTCAGTCAGCTGCTCATATTGCTTTTCAGAGGGTTCCTGTTTGCAAGCCCAATATGGTATCAGTAATAGTATCAGGGTTTGGTTCCTGCAAACAGTATGGATCCAAAGTTGGGCTGGTCATTAGATGGCCTTTCCTTCTGTCTCTGATTCATTATTGTCCTTGAATTTCTGCTAGACAAGAACAATTCTGGGTCAAAAATTTTGAAGGTTACTCCAATAGTCTGTCATGCATGTGGTGGGGCACATGAACCTCTACTCCTTAAGTGCTGAACTTTTGACTCTCTTACTGAAATTATAGACTTTAGAAAGGGTGAGACATTGTCTTTATTCCTGTACCTATGGTGAATTTATTAGGAACTAGAAAATATTAATCGTATGGCTATACAGATGGCACTGTTCACACCCAATCGAACAAAAATAAAAAGACAAGAATGTGTGAAAGAGATTAGTAAGCAAAGGGAGGATACAGTGGAAGAAATGAGAGAGATAAGAAATGGTTGGGAATGGTGCCACCACAATGCAGTACATACATGTATGATATTATCAAAAAACAAATTTAATTAATAAATACACACACATATATATATGTATATGTATATAATTTTATATATAGGATCTATATTTTATAGAATATGTAAGATTTGTTCAAGTCTGGTTTATTGTATGAAACATGGTGAACTCCAGTTATATGAAATTTCTGGTAAATGTTGCAATTTAAATTTTCCTTATGGCTATATAATTTTATGCTTATACATAATAATTTTATTTTACATCCAATTGGTAGAGGGTAACTAAACTGATTTTTTCCTGGCTATTGTGAATATAATGGCAATGAACATGAATGTACAAGTATCTTTCTAGACACTGACTTAGAGTATATATGCAGCTAGATCATGTAGCAGTTTTATTTTCAGGAATTTTCTTTTTTAATTTCCATGATTGAAGTTTAAATTTCCACTAGCAGTAAAGAAAAGTTCCTCATTTGCCCCACACAATCCATCAGTTGTTATTTGTTTTGTTGATCACAATTCTAACTAGAGTAGCTGGAATACAAATGCAGTTTTAATTTACACTTTCTTTACACTTAAAGATGCTGAACACTGTTATAGGTTATTTGACATTTTCTTGTATGTGTTTCTTTTCATCTGTCTGTTAGAAGGATGACTTCTTCCTAAGGTCTCTCTCTCTCTCTGTCTCTCTCTCTCTCTCCCTCTCTCCTTCTCCCCTATTCTCTCTCTCTGTTCTTCATATGCACTAGGTATTAAGCACATTTGTGACATGCAGTTGGCAAATAATTTCCATGATTTTTAAGTCATCTTGTTACACTGGCAGTTGTTTCTTTTGGCTATGAAAGAGCTTTTAAATTTCATATAATTATATTTGTCATTCCCTAGAGACTTCTCTTGTGTCATTCTATTCCTTTCAGAGGTCTTTGCCTATGCTGCTAGCTTGAAATGTTTTTCTCATTTGTTCCAGAAGCTTCAAAGTTCCCATTCTTATTTTCAGGTCTTCTATCCATCTTGCAGTGATGTTCGTGCAGAGTGAGACTTTGCAGATATAGGTCATTCCTTTACATGTAAGAACCCAGTTCCCCAGCTCTAGTCTATAACAAAGACAGTTTTAATGCATGCTCTTTAGATCTTTGTCTAAAAATAGGTAAGTATAACTGAGAATACTCTGGGTTCTCTACCACACACTTTTGGCTTACACATCTGTTTTGTTCAAAAGATTATTGAGCTGTTATAATTTTCACAACCACTTTCCTATACATTTTATGAAACTAGAGTAGAAACTTTGTGTTATCATGTGATAATTTAGTACAACAATTAATTCATCCTTTGAACAAAGTTTTTTTTAAAGAGGAAATCCTCCTCTAAGGAAAAGGATGCTTATCTACCTTGCACACTGGTGGCAACACTGTGCCATTTCTCTCTTCAACTTTCTTAAGATAAGTGAATTAACATTATTATGCCATGCAGTTAAACACCAAATTAGTCCAGACCATGCTGATGGCTTGATTTGGTCAGACTATCCTGAGTAAGCTATCAGATGTCATTTTTTTGTCATAATCATTTCTACATATTTCAAAATCACAAGTAAAGTTACTAAAGTAGTTTGTTTATAAACAATTCTTCTCTTACACTTAATGCTGTGAAATTCATGCACATAAACATGAGTAGCTGAATAAAGTATGTCATATTCATTCCATGTTTGTAATATTATTTAATCATGTTTATATTATTGCTAAAATTATAATTTTTTAATATATCATAATATTCTCCTCTCCTAAGTCATGAGCTTTCTCATCTATGAGTGATTGACAAAGAAACTTATAAAATCACATTTCTATAAGTCATATTATATCTTTTTTATTCACTGCTGGTCAAGAAATGTTGTGAACAAGAAAGTTCTGTTATATTAGTCAATTATGAATTATGGCACTGTATCACCATTAGTTTCCAAGGTGACTGTAATAGTTTCCTGTTTAGCTTATAAATGGATGTTAATTATATCCTATTTGGCAATTCAAATGAAAAGTCTTGATTCCTGTTAAGAATAAAATAATTTCTATGCAAAAACGCCATTAAATTTATGTCGGTTATCAAATGTGAAAATTAAGCATCATTTTACACAGACATTCGATATTTTAAAATAGTGTAACTTATTTAATCTTATAGCTTGTATAAATTCTTCTCTTGAAAGAGCATGAATCTTTATCAATGTCTGTGCAAATTCTTCATTATATTTAAGAGAGTTGAATTTAGGAAAAATGTATGATAAATTCTATGGTAATTTCTGAGATATTTACTTTTTTAAGCTGTCTGTTCATTATATAACTTAAAGACAACTCACCTCTTCTTGTTTAATTTTTTATTCCATAATTAAATTAGGATTAATTTAACATTTCTGAAATTGTATATTGTTTTGTTGGTATAGTGGTTGACTAATAAATAGCTCATACACAAATTAATTACTTCTTGTTGCAGGATATATATCTACCTGTATTCTCTTGTTATTGTTACCTGTGATTTGGAAAAGACATGTATTTAAATTATAGCCTAGGAAATATGGGCCCAAATTACACATACAACCTCAGTGCTTGATTCACAAAAATTGTCCTTGAGTGTGAAGTTTCTTTTGTTTTTATGTAGTGAACAAGAGATGTCTTTTAGAGTAAAGGAGCTATAACATAGAAAGAAACTATCTAGCTAAACCACTGTTTGATGTCTATCAGTTAGGCTCATTCATAAGAGTTTACCAGAAGATATCTGCCTACTAGTGATCTTGGAGTTTAATTCTAAAACACTTAATGCTTCCTCAACTAATAAATACTAATAGCCAAGAAGCACTTAAAGAAATCTTCAACATCCTTAGTCATCAGGGAAATACAAATCAAAGTAACTGGAGATTTGAACTCACATCAGTAAGAATGGCTAAAATAAAAATTTCAGGTGACAAAAGATGTGGGTGAGTGGAGAAAGACAAACACTCCTCCATTGTTGGTAGGATTGCAAGCTGGTACAACCACTCTGGAAATCAGTATGGCTGTTCTTGTAAAAACTGGACATAGTACTACCTGAGGGCCCAGCTATAACACTCTTGGGCATATACCCTAAAAGTGCTCCAACATATAACAAACACACATGCTCCACTATGTTCATAGCAGCCTTATTTATAATAGCCAGAAGCTGGAAAGAACCCAGATGTTCTTCAACAGATGAATGGATACAGAAAATGTGGCACATTTACACAATGGAGTACTACTCAGCTATTAAAATCAATGACTTCATGAAATACTTAGGCAAATGGATGGAACTAGAAAATATCATCCTGAGTGCAGTAACCCAGTCACAAAAGGACACATACGATTACAGTGTTATTTTTATCATTATTAGTTATTAGTGGATATTAGTCCCAAAGCTCCAAATACCCAAGATAAAATTCACAGATCATATGAAACACAAGAAGAAAGAAGACCAAAATGTGGATGCTTCAGTCTTTGTTAGAAGGGTAATAAAATTCTCACAGGAGGTAGAGGGTGGAAGGGGCTTGTGAGGAAGAAAGGGGAAGTGGGCAGGATCAGGTATGAGAGGAGACAGGGATGATATATAGATGGTCGGGATTTTGAACAGAAGTGTGTAGCTATGGGGCATGGGGAATTGGGAGTAGCCACCAGCAAGTCCCAGATGTCAGGAAAGCAAGAGGCTCCTAGGATACAACAGGAATGAGATTAGTTGAAATACCCAAAAAAGGGGAGGTAGAACCTCAAGAGACAATATCCAGAGGTTAGGCAAGGCCCCTGGTTGGGAGATTGGGCCACACATTCATCTCCAAATTCTTAACCCAGAAGGGTTTCTGTCTAAAGGAAATACAGGAGCAAAGTGTGGAGCAGAAACTGAAGGAAAAACCATCTAGACACTGCCCCATCTAGGGAATCCATCCCATATATTGATAGCAAACACAGACACTATTGCTGATGCCAAGAAGTGCTTGCTGAAAGGAGCCTGATATAGCTGTCTCCTGAGAGCCTCTGCCAGAGCCTGACAAATACAGATGCTGATGCTTGCAGCCAACCACTTGACTGAGCACTGGGCCCCCAATGGAGGAATTAGAGAAAGGACTGAAGAAGCTGAAGAGATTTGCAACCCTATACGAAGAACACCAATATCAACGAACCAGGCCACCTTCCCCAGAGCTCCTAGGGACTAAACCACCAACCAAAGTGTAGGCATGGAGGGATTCATGGCTCCAGCTGCATATGTAGCAAACAATGGCATTGTGTGTCATCAAGAGGAGGAGAAGCCCTTAGTCCTGTGAAGGCTTGATTCCCCAGTATATGAGCATGTCAGGGCGGTGAGGTGGGAGGTGGAGAAGCATCCTTATATAAAAAAGGGGAAGGAGAATGGAATAGGGGATTTCTGGGGGGAAACTTGGAAAGGGGATAACATTTAAAATGTAAAACCATAAAATATCCAATAAAGTAAAATAAAAAAAAATGAAAAAAAAAACCTAAAATGACAATTCCTCTGTGGTAGTCAATTTTTTTGTCATCCCTCTCTCCAAAAGCTGTGTATATTTTCATGACATTAAACATCAATATGGCATTTTACATATCAAAAATTAGCCTCTCCAGCAGTACCTGGGAATATGCAAGCCTCTGCAGCTAGGGAACCACTTAGACTAACTACAGCTGCTCTTCATCTCTTCCAAATCCAATGACACATTCTCTCTCACAGCTTTGTGTGGGGCAGTGGTCTGTTCAGGCAACCTGGTCCTGGTCAAGAAACAGGTCTGGAACTCTGGTGATCCAGTGGGCGATAATTTCTGCCTGCATGGGACAGAAGGCGTTTGGTCATATACCTCCTGTATATGGTCATATACCTCCTGTGGCTCCTGTTTCTGTCCCAACCCCCCACAGCCTCCTGTAGGAGAGGTGTGTTCTATCACATAGACAATGCCCCAAGCTCCTAGCATTCTAGCTGGACCCTACTCCGAGTCATCTGACCACAGCCAGGTATGCCCTGCCCATAGGCAGGTAGCCCAACCCCAAAATATAAGGGGCAGTTTGCCCCCTCCCCTCTTTCTTGCTTTCTTCCTCTCGCCCACTCTCTCTCCTTCTCCTCTCTTCTCCTCTTTTCTCTCTCTCTCCACGTGGTCATGGTCGGCCTCTTTTCTCTTATCTATAATAAAATATCTTATGATTGATTATACATTGCCTCCTTTTAACTAGATGCACCGTGATGACCCGGCCTGAGCATTTGCAACCAGTGGGGCCAGACTGAGAACTCCTGCTCTGCACTAGCACAGGACAGCTGCACTGCTACCTTTATCCCCAACTTCTTCTCCCCTTGTTCTCAGCCTTTCCGTGACATCCAACATCGCCTATGATGTCCAGAGGCTGTAACCTACATCCCTGGTTTTTGGGGGACCAAGGGACCTCTTGCAGCTGTCTCATTATCTCTGTGCCTCCTCTCGGAATGGGACCCCAACACACCCCCACCCCGGCAGAGCAGAGTGTGCAGGCAGAGAGCTACCTATACTTGCGCTGCCCAGAGCACAGAAACTCTGGCTGGGTAGAGGTCATTCTACCCTTCCCCATATTGTCCCCCACCACCACCACCCTACCCTTGTCCACCCAGTGCCAGGTGTGGCAGTCCCCTGCTGTGGCGCATGGTGACCAGCATGACCAGGCCTGGCCTCGCAGTGGCGAATGGGCTGTGCCAGACAGCTTTGAATAAGACCCTCAGCTGAATTCTGATTAAGAAGATTCTAGTGGTTAGAATTACAAAGAAGATATTTTATGTTGTTTGTGTATATAATGAAGGGTGTTGTTTCTCTAATTTCCTTTTCAGGCCATTTATCATTTTTTATGAGAGAACTACTGATTTTTTTTTTTTTTTTTTTTTTTTTTTTTTTTTTTTTTTTTTAGTTAATTGTGTTTTCAGCCACATTGTTGAATATGTTTATCAGCTCTAAAAGCTCTGCGGTGAAATTGTTGGGGTCACTTATTGATATTATGGTAGAAAAAGTATACTTTGAGTTCTTCCTTTCCAATTTGTATCCCCTTGATTTGCTTTAATTAGCTTATTGTTCTAGCTAGAAACTCAAGTACCATATTGAATAGATATAAAGAGAAGGTGAACAGCCTTATCTTGTCCCTGTTTTAGTGGGATTGCTTCAAGTTTCCCCACCTCATATATTGGCACAGAAAATAAATTCCTGAAGCAAGGACTAACAGCTTAGGCATTGAGATCAACTCTTAATAAATGGGACCTCATGAAACCGAAAAGCAAAGGACAGCATCACAGTACAACTGGCGGCCTATAGAATAGAAAAATATCTTCACTTACCCTCTGACCCACAAAGAGCTAGCATCCAAAATATATGAAGAACTCAAGAAATTAAACACCAAAACCACAAATACCCCAATTTAAAAATAGGACAGAGAGCTAAATACAGAAGTATAAGCAGATGATTCTTATACTTCTGGCCTAGAAGCACTTAAAAAAAAATTTTTAACATCCTTAGTCATCAGGGAAATGTAAATCAAAATGACTATGATTCCATCATATACTTGTCAAAGTGCTTAAGAAAAAAAATACCTCAAGTGAAGGCACATGATGGTTAAATGTGGAACATTGGAAACACTCCTCCATATCTAATAAGAAAGCATGTCTAGTTTGGACATCAATCTAGTGGTTTCTCAGAGAAATTCGAATAGTTCTACTTCAAGACCCAGGTATACCATTCCTGGGCATATATCCAAAAGGTGCTCTACCATAGCACAAGGACACTTGCTCCACTATGTTCATAACAGCTTAAATCATAATAGCCAGAAACAGGAAATGACCTAGATATTCCCTAAGCAGAGATGAATAAAGAAAAATGTGAATGTTTATATAATGGAATACTTATTAATTATTAAAAACAAAGACATGATGTTCACAGGCAAATAAATGGAAATAAAAAATATTATCCTAATTGAAGTACTCTGTAACCAGAAAGACATTCATAGTATGTACTCATCTGTAAGTGGATAATAGCCATAAATTACAGTATAACCATGATGCAATCCACAGTCCCAAAGAAGCTAAGTAACAATGAGGGTCCAATGGAGGATGCTTGAATCAAGCTCAGATGGGGAAATAAAACGAACATTGGAAATTAATAGATGGAGGGTACCGGATGGCAGGGGGTATGGGGAGGGAAAGTGATTAAGGATCAGGATAAGAAGAATGGGGGTGAAAACAGTGAAAAGAAATAGATAGGGTCATCTCTGGCATAAGTCTTCAGGGATAGGATAGGGGAACCAATTAGGAGGATATGAAGGTGATCATATCTCAGACTTCATGCAGCATGGTATATGTAGAGTGAAGTGGTCAACCCTTGTATCCAAGGAGGTCTTCTAGTTGAGGGAAGGGACACCAACCTGCCCACAGACATTGAACCCCAAATTTTTCCCTGCCTGTAAGATGTGAAGAGATAAAGTTAGAGAACAGATAGAGGGAATGGCCAAACAAAGACTGTCCCAACTCGAGACCCACCTCATGGGAGAGAACCAACTCCTGACACTACTGATGATACCTTTCTTTGCTTGCAGATAGGAGCCTAGCAGAACTGTCATCTGAGAGGTTCCTCCTAGCAGCCTATGAAATCAGATGCAGAGGCCCACAGCCAAATATTAGGCAGTTCTCAGAGAATCTTGTGGAAGAATTGGGGAAAGGATTCAAGGAGCCAGAGGAGCAGAGTCACCACAAAACAAACAGAACCAACTAACCTGGGAGTATGAGAACTCACAGAGCCTGAATAATCAACTAAAAAGCATGCCTGGACCGACCCTGGGCCTGGTACACATATGTAGCATGAGTAGCTGAGCTAACCTGTCTGGCCTTGGGAGATGAGCTTAGACTTAGTGAGACTTAATATTCCAGAGCAAGTTGGTACCCAGGAGGTGGCCTCCTCTACTGTCTAAGGAGAAAGGGAAGAGGAATGAGAAAAGGGGTATGGGAGGATGGGATTGGGAGGAAAGGAGAAAAGGGGGCTGTGATCCGAATATAAAATAGATTAATAACTAAATAATGGAAAAAGAAGATCCTGATGGAAGACCTGCCCCATTTTCCTCCTCCAACAGATTCTCTCATGTCTGTTTCTATCCTATAACCATTAGTGAGTGTTATCTACCTGTACCTAAAGAAAGATTTACTGAGGACGCCCAGTGTAGACACCTGGCAGGATCCTAGAAAAGTTCTCTACCAGGCATCATACATACCCTCCTAAGAACCAGAGATTTAAACAGAGACCAAGGAAGAACACACAACAAACACACACAAACAACTAAACAGATATCAACCCTGAGAATTAAAAGAATCGTAAACCAAGCTGGTACCAGGTCGAAACTGAATAAATAATAACCAGGACAATATATCTCCATGAATGCCTAGAAACCCTGCTAATGTAGGCATTCAGACATGGAACATAACTAAAGAACAAGGCAAGGACAATAAGATAGCCTTTAGGAATATGATGTAGGTCTTAAAGAAGAAATGCATAAACAAAAGAGTAAAAATATATGAACAAAAGAGTTCAAAACTTTAAATGGAAACAAAATCTTTTTATCACAAGAATACTTATTTATTAATTATGAAGAAAACAGACTTTATTTTATTTCATTTTGTGTCATTTTTTGGTAATGCCATTTA
Source organism: Mastomys coucha (assembly GCF_008632895.1). Classification (NCBI taxonomy): domain Eukaryota; kingdom Metazoa; phylum Chordata; class Mammalia; order Rodentia; family Muridae; genus Mastomys; species Mastomys coucha. Next base: position 56,778,034 of record NW_022196903.1, read on the forward strand.
AAACTGATAGAATTTTCCCATTAACCTTGGTTTATTTTCCTCAATGTTACAGTATTTCTCTTTTTTAATTTATTTTATTAGATATTTTATTTATTTAAACTCAAACTGACATAAAGTTGCAAATGGAAAATTTAGAAACTCAAACAGGAATATCAGAGGCATATCTCACCAATAGAGTACAGGAGATAGAGGAAACAATCTCAGGATCTGAAGACAAAATAAAAGAAATAAGTTCGTAGTCAAAGCCAATGTCAGATCTAAAATTCCCTAGCATAAAACATATAGAAAATATGGGACAATTTGAAAAAAATCTAAGGATAGTAGGAATAGAAGAAGAAAAAACCTGAGTCATGGAAAATATTTTCATCAGTATCATAGAAAAAAGTTTTCTAACTGAAAAAATGAGATGCCTGTCAAGATAAAAGAAGAATACAGATCAGAAAACAGATTTTAGGAGAAAAGAAAGCACTCTTAGCACATTATAATCAAAACACTAAACATACAAAACAAAGACAGAATAATAAAAGCTACAAAGGAAGAAGAGCAAGTAATATAGAATGGTAGACCTATTGAGATGATAATTGACTTCTCAATGGAGACTCGAAAAGCCAGAAGATTCTGGAAAGATGTTCTATAGACTCTAAGAAACCACAGATGTCAACCCAGACTAATATACCTAACAAAACTTTAAATTACAAAATCTGGACAGAAAAAAAAAAAGATATCCCATGATGAAACCAAATCTAAGCAGTGTCTATTTGCAAATCCAGCTCTACAGAAAGCAGTAGAAGTAAACCTTAATCCTGAAGAACTTAAACAAACCCAAGAAAACAAAAAGAATAAATAATCTTAGATTTGCAGCTTAAAGAATAAACTCAAAGACACACACACACACACACACACACACACACAAATCCAAACAAATAACACACATAAAAACCAAACAAACTACTCCCATATCTTCAAACTACTATCTTTCCTTGTCATTGTTGTAAGTCCTTTTATCTCCTAGAGCCCCAAACCATAGTAGCATTCAAATTGTCTTCTGTATAACACAGAGCATACTCTCATTGTTTCTAGAGTATGTACATGTGTTTTCAAGCATGCATTTTTTTTCTGCATGGGACCATATGCCCACACACATGGTTGACCAAGGTTTATTGAGGATGATCCAATAAATACTAAGAAAAAATTGGAGTAGAAAAAGAAATTCAAATGTAACAATGAATAATAGAAAAATATATGATAGCAAAAATGACTTAAACCTTACACAAATATTTTGTAATATTTTGATTCTATCAATAATATATTAAACAGTTCGAGTGATCAGAAGTCTAGACTAAAATGCAAATGAACAAGAAAAGTTATTTACTAACATACAAATTTCAGGGACACATCACTTGAAGCACCAGGCTTTCAATAGAATTTTCTATAAAACTGTAGTCATTTCTGTGACAGAGGAATCAGGATGGTGGTGGTGGTGGTGGTGTGTGTGTATGTGTGCAAACTTTAAAATATGAGAAGAATCAAAAGTCCCTGTAAGATCACAGGACCACATATCTCAGAATGCATCTCTTTACCAAGTTTGATTCTCAAAAAAAGTATGCTTTCAAGCCTTTTCTGGCATCTACAGGGACAGCTTAGACTAATTGTCCTATACCTCAGAGTTTGCAGAAAATCCCAGTTGAATGAGATAGAGCATCTCATCTGAGAAGCAGATGGAACAAACTCTCCATCTCTGTGTGAATCCCCTTTAGTCTAAGAATTTATGTACCTGTTCACTTCTGTCATTGTTCTATATGCAAAAGTTTTTTTAAGTTTTTAGCTAACTTAAAGTCAATCTGTGTTTCCTGCTCACTATACACTGACTTTTTGTGTTAAATTTTATAAAATTGCTCTTAGGTAATGTCAAAATTGCATATAATATATGCATTGGCTTGATTTACACATTGTATTAAAGAAAGTAATGTTAAAAATGTCAATGATCATAGCCAAGGCCAAGCCTAATTTAAATGCATTTTCTTGTTAGTTTTATATAGCCGAGTTGCCATGGGAACTGGCAAAGGAGCAAAATTACTTGTTAATTCTGTGTATGCTTTATCTACTGTCCTTGCATTCTGATGCTTAAGTGAGAAACAGAGCAGGTAGGATTTCACATAGTCTTTCTTTAAATGGAGATTGTTCCCTCATACAGCCAAATGTTAGAAAGAACGAGTGTTTCTTATTTCTAAATGTGTTTTATAACACATACTTTTCAGTGACCTGAGTCTGTGATTTATCATCCCACCATTTTTAATTTCAGAGGCTGCACAGTGTACAGATTATTGCCTAATATTCACCAAAATATGCCAGCTGCCTAGATCACACACTTGCCATATAACTGCATTCAAACCTGTATGCCCAGAGTGGGTGGATATGGATAACAGCCAGTAATGACTCCTTCTGCCTGATCTTAAGAACAATATGGTGAAGGGAATGTGATTAATCTTTTAGCATGGATGACTATCATTAGCAAAGGCATGGAAATTAGTATTATTAATAATTTTTAGTAGAATGCTGCTGGAATGCTGCAGTGAAGTGCCAGGAGGAGCACATGACACAAAGCAGAAAGCTAATATCATGAATTGGAGCTGATTAGTAGCATACGGAATATTTTAGCAGTATTACTAAAAAGGCCCAAAATGAATAATTCTAGGATAAAGGGTTTAAGTGTCTACAAGCATGATTCACTGTCTGAATATAACTAGTTTCTGAGGGTAGGGTGCTTAAAGGAAAATGTTTATGATAGAGAGCATATTCACTATAACGCATATTCACTATAACTTTCTCATGCTCATATCCCTGAGGGACCTCTGTAAATATGTGATTTCTCTTTACAAAATGGTATCTCTACAGTGAGCAAACTAACCATACTAAGAATGGACATTCCATGAGAGGAAATAGTATATGGAAATGAAAACTTCAAGAAATTAGAGTGGATGTGGAGGTAAGAACATAGGAGAAACACAATATGGAAAGAATAGGTAAATAAGCACCCACAAATGAGATATGTTATACACAAATGCATAAATATGTTTTTGTTTCAGTATCATTAATGTAGTAAAATACCTTTACACACAGCCATAATTGGAGAGCTGAAAAACATCATTTTTGAATAGAACAGTGCAACAGATAATATTACAACATAAAAATAACACATGTTTGCAAGATGAATATGTGTGAATATAATCATAAAGGTTAGAAGTATCAAATTAGGACTACAATTGGGGATGGAAATTAAGTTTGACATAAAGGTAAATGACATACATACATGGATATGATATTCTGAGTATAAATAGCAGGTACATGATTTTATCCTTACAAATAAATGCATAAATTTCCCAAAGAATTTTGACTGTTCAAAGAAATGATAATATTTTAGCAAATCCAGAATATCCAACATCATTCAATTGTGAAGTAAACAACGAGAACCAAAGGAATGAAAATAATCAATGAGTAGAACCAGGTATAGGGTTAATAAGCCTACATTGTTCGCACAAGACACCCAGAGAGGTTTGCCACAGGGGTGTCCTCTTCTGCCTCTTCTGTCCTCTTCTACTCCAGGATTTGAAAGTACTTGATGAAACATCTCTCAATAGGTAAACTTTGTCTTCACTCTCATTCACTACTTACAAGTTTGTTTAAATTATCTTCTACTTTTTCTTTATAGGGTCAATTCTGCCATACATATTAAAACCTTAGAGCATGTGGATCTTGTTGAGTCTGAGGCCCTGTTAGGTCTGGACAGGTGCTCATGCTATGAAAGCACCTGACTCAGGATGCTGCTGTGAGCAAAGATGTAGCTATGATATTCCTCTGGAATGTGTATATAATTTAGCTTGTTTTCCCATGCCGTCTTAAAACATAGACTACAAGGAAGCAACTTTTATTAGAAGGATTCTCAAATTAGAAATAAACTCCCTCATTTTATTAGTTATTTTATAATTCCATGTGATTTATTTTAAGTGCATTCATCTCCATTTTCTACTTCTTGAGATCCCTCCTTTCAACCCACCCAGCTCTGTCTTCTGCATTCTTTTGTGTTTGTTGTTGTAGCTTTTTTATTTCTCTGATCATGTCTGGTTTTTCCCACCCATATAATTTTGGATGTAAAAACACTACTGGTGGGTTTACAACCTACTAGGATCCCTACTCTTAAAAATTGACAAACTACTTCCAAGAATCTATCTGACAATGGCCCCTTAATTAGAGGTATGGTGTAATACTGTTGCCAACCAGTGGCAACAATAACAATGGGTTTTCTGAAATAAGGAGTCAGGAAACTGGCAAGCCATATCATACCTTAACCACGTGGAAGGTTCTTAAAAATTAGACCACAAGGAGGTGTGATCACTCCGCCATCTTTCATTTAATCTACTCTTTGTTACAAGCCAACAGGTAGAATAGGTGAGGCAAAACCCCTCCCCCAAGTTAGTCAGCATGTTGGCCCAATCAGCAGCTCCTTTAGTCTCTTGAGGCGGGACTTCCGATGTAACTGGAACCAGGAGGGAGGCTTGGCAAATAGCAGGAGGGTTACATAATACCCATATCTTATCTCATGCTGGAATTTTGTCTGTCTTGAATTTACACAAGTCTTGAAATTCGGCTTAAACTTCTGCAAAACTGGTCATAGAATTATGAAGAAATTAAGGCTTTACTCCCCTAGAAGTTTCAGATCTACTGACTTGCTTCCACTGTATTTGAGGGTGGAATATATACTACCAGAGATGAAAAATAATCATCAATTTCATTCTAGTTGTGAATGCTAATATTGACAATGATCACTTTTTGGCAAGATATGTACACTGTTTCAATAATATCATGAATACCATGGGAGGAATTGACTATTTTCATATTGTACTTAAGGTATGATTGACAAGTTGAAACTTCCTACCAGGCACCATTATGAGGGTCAAGAATCAGTGGTGAGACAGGTCTTAATCCCTAAGGATTACTGAAAACCTACTGGTATTATTCTTATATATATATATATATATATATATATATATATATATATATATATTATTAAATCAACTACAAATGTCATTATACCAATAGATTAGTTCATCTCTCAACCTTTATCAGAAAAACTTCTTTTTGCAGTAAATGATGATTGACACAGATACTCCAAATATTAACTATGTTATCACTTTAGTATAAACTACATTTTTAGGGTCATCAAACCACATGTAACACATGTAAAAAATAGATGAATATGATTATATCAAATTTAAAGCCTCTGTTGAGCAAAGGAGACAGCAACCAGTATGAAGAGATAATATGGAACTCTCCAAATTTCAATTGGCAGATAATGCAGTACATGTTCCAGATAAACAGTCTACTAATACTCAGCCTTAAAATACTTAAATATTTTCATGAAGAGTTATATGAGGGGACCTGATGATTATTATATTCACCAAAATAAAACAGTACAAAAAACAAACACGTTTTCTGCTTTTTTTTATGGAAGTTAAAAGTTTTGCTTTCACAGAGAACAGATTATTCAGAATGACACACAAGAAATGGTAATGGGGATAACTGACTCCAATGTAGAGTTCCATAAATTAATAAGTATTAACATATTAGTCATATAGATTTTCTAAATAAATGTAAATACTTCAACATTTCTAATAAATGACTAGTTAAGTGCCCAAGTTATAAGTACAATCTGATATGATTCAAATATCACTCAGTCCACTAGTATTGAAGTATTATACCTTTGCCCATAAATATGCAAGATTATATAATGTGCATTTCAGATTGGGTATGAGAATGGTGGTTTTTCAGAGGCCACTGACAGTGAAAGTGAAAGGGAATTATAAGTAAAAGTCATTGGTGAAAATGTTCAGCTAAAAGAACTAAGTTTTGAAATCTTCTCTGCTATGGGGTAACTAAACTCACATGATAGTACATATCTAGATAAGTAAGAAAAAATGTCAACTATCTTACCACAAAATTATTGTTAAGCAAAGCAATGAATATTTTAAATAGATTGCCATTTCCAATTGGGTTGCATATGACAACTCCCATAAAGATTGGTTATTTTGATTGAGAATGAAAACTGAAGAAAAGGGTCTAGGGAAGATGACTGAAATAAGCATAAGAGTCTTGTGGAACCAGAAATAGTTTATAAGCATAGCACAATACTAAGGAATCAGTCATAAGTCTGCACATGTGTGAAAAGAAGCAATGTAATTGGAAGCAGTGCCACTAGCTAAGAATAGAAGAGTAGATACTAAAGGATGCTGAAGGTGCTAAGTATGATCTGTGACATTACAAAAATAATATTCGACTAATAATTGAATGACAATGAGGCATTAGGTATGAATATTTGCTAATTGGATCTGAAACAGAATTTTCTGAGTACTTTATAGGAAATTCATTCTTAAATTAAAGTAACAAATCACAAAAACCCTAAAAAACCAAGGAAACCATTATATGAGGTTAAATTTGTGAATACTAAAAACATGATTATCTTTTAATATTGTTTTGATATCATACTTGGAATTACATGGACAATCAAATTATTTGATTACATGTATTTTTAAATTTCTCATTCTTTTTTTAAAGATTTGTATTATTCATTCCAAATAAGATATTATCCTATAAAAATAATAGAATTTCATGAGAAATATATAAAACATACCTGAAATATAAGCAAAATATTTCCATTTAATCTATGGAGTAATTTATTGTTTATTACTAAATTTTGATACAACTTAAAACAGACACCAATTTCACACATGCAATAGAACTGTTGCTGACCTCTATCCTCTCTTTCCATTTCTCTTCCTATTTCATCAATTTTTATTTTTATTACTCTAACATTATAATAATAATTGATGTCTAATAAAAACAAAATGTGTGAAAAAGGAAAGCTTAAGTTTAAGACAGAAATAGAAACCAAATCTTTGAATTAAAAACACATTCATTTGAAGATTTCTATAAAAATGGTTAAGTAGTGTCTAGAGGTATGGAGAAACCAAGAAAATCACACCAGCAATGGAGGAGAGTTCCTCTTTCTCCACATCCTCGCCAGCATCTGCTGTCAGCTGAGTATTGATCTTACCCATTCTCACTGGTGTGAGGTGGAATCTCAGGGTCGTTTTAATTTGCACTTCCCTGATGACTAAGGCTGTTGAACATTTCTTTAAGTACTTCTCAACCATTTGAGATTCCTCAGTTGAGAATTTTCTGTTTAGCTCTGTTCCCCACTTTTAATAGTTTTTTTTTTTTATTGTTGTTGTTGTTGTTCTCTGGAGTCTAACTTCTTGAGTTCTTTGTATATTTTGGATATTAGCGCTCTATTGGATGTAGGATTAGTAAAGATCTTTTTCAAAGTCTGGCAGTTCCTCAGAAAATTGGACATGGTACTACCGGAGGACACACTGGGATTATACCTAAAAGATGCTTCAACATTTAACAAAGACACATGCTCCACTACGTTCATAGCAGCCTTATTTATATTAGAAGCTGGAAACATTCTAGATGTCCTTCAACAGAGGAATGGATACAGAAAATATTTTATATTTGTATAATTGACTACTACTCAGCTATTAAAAACAATGACTTCATAAAATTCTTAGGCAAATGGATGGAACTAGAAAATATCATTCACTCACAAAAGACACACATGGTATGTACTCACTGATAAGTGGATATTAGGCAAAAAGCTCAGAATCCCCATGAAACAATTCACAGACCATATGAAGCTCAAGAAGAAGGAAGACCAAAGTGTAGATGCTTCAGTCCCTCTTAGAAGGGGGAACAAAATACTCAAAGTAGGTAGAGGATGTAGGGACTTGGATGGAAGAAAGGATGGGGAGCAGAAAAAAATGGGGACAGGATCAGGTATGGGAGGAGATGGGGGGTGATATACAGAGGGTGAGGAAATTGAACAGAAGTATGTAGCAATGGGGAATGGGTAAGTGGGAGTAGCTACCAGAAAGGTCCTGATGCCAGGAAAGCAAAAGGCTCCCAGGACCCAATGGGAATGACATTAGTTGAAATACCCAACAAAGGGGAAGGAGAAACTATGAAGACCTTATCCAGAGTTTAAGCAAGACCCCTGGTTGAAGGATGGTGCTACTGATGTATCTCCAAAATTTTAGTTCAGAAATCCTCCTGTAGAAAGGAAATACAAAGTGTGGAGCAGAGACTGAAGGAAAGGCAATCCAGAGACTGCCCAACCTGGGGATCCATCCTATATGCAGACACCAAACCCAGACACTATTGCGGATACCAAGAAGTGTTTGCTGACAGGAGCCTGATATAGCGGTTTCCTGGGAGATTCTGCCAGAGCATGACAGATACAGATGTGGATGTATGCAACCAACCATTGAACTATGCATGGGGACTCCAAAGGAGTTAGGAGAAGCACTGAAGGAGCTGAAGGGATTTTCAACCCCATAGGAAGAGCATCAATATCAACCAACCAGAACCCCAGAGCTCCCAGGGACTAAACCACCAACCAAAGTGTAAACATAGAGGGACCCATGGCTCCAGCCCCAGGCATCAGCAACAGAGAGACCAGGTCCATCAAAATTAGAATACATTTTTGTTTTATTTTGTATTTTTATTATATTTTGATAATTCCATACCTTGCTTCATAAGTATATTTACTCTCCTCCCAAGTCACCCAATTCCATATATACTGACATTGCATCCTCATTGTTTTTAACCCAGCAAGTCTCATTACTGCTGTCTCTATACTCTAGGAATGTAACTATTCTTTGTAACATGTTGGACCATAAAGCAGACATGCTCTCAAATAAAGCTAACTCCCCTTCACACTCGAGATTTAATTATTTACAACTTTTATCTTAGAGGTGGACTTTGTGCCAAAATCATCATTCCACATTGGGATTTGGTCTGGCTTGAGCTTGCAGAGCCACTGTAAATTAATATTTGTAATGACCATGTTCATTTCTGAAAATATTCATTCATTTTAGTCACGTGCTGTCTCTGCCTCTAACTTCTGTTTTCACTTCCAAATTGATACCTAAGCCTAATGAAGAGTTGAGTGTAATAGTCTGGTTCCTTTTATGGTTAAGCCTATTCTATGTCACTTGTTCTTTATACCTTGATCAGATGTTGGCCTCAGTGTTGACTACTGTATTAGCTCTACTAGTTTATTTTTGTTTGTTTGTTTGTTTTTAGTTCAGTATGATAAAATACCATTCAAAGGCAACATAAAGAATAATAAACATATTTTGGCTTGTGGTTCTAACAAAGTAGGTGTGATGGTTTATTTATGCTTGGCACATGGAGTGGTACTACTAGGATGTGTGACCTTGTTGGAGTTTGTATATCACTGTGGGCATGGGATTTAATACCTTCATCCTAGCTGCCTGGAAGTCAGTCTTCTCCTGCTGTCTTCAGAACAAGATATTGAACTCTCATCTTCTCCTGTACATTGCTTGCCTAGACACTACCATGCTCATATCCTGATAACAGTGGACTGAACCTCTAAACATGTCAGCCAGCTGCAGGTAAATGTTGTTCTTTATAAGAGTTGCCTTGGTCATGGTGTCTCTTCTCAGCAGTAAAACCCTAACCAAGATAGCAGGAAACACATTTCCAATTATAAGCATAAGAAAAGAAAAACTTTCTGAGCAGGATCCTAGCAGTGCAAGCAAGAAGACTGATGATAAATGGAACTTAGTAAAACTGAAAAAAAATCTTACAATGAATAGCAATAAAAAATTGTTGCATGGAAGTAAAGAAAGATGTCAAAAGACAAACAACCTAACAAGAGAAATAGTTTTAAAATGTTCAATATCCTTAGCATTTGGAGAAATACAAATTAAAATGACAATATTTTTCATGTAATATGATATAGTAAGAATTAAATGGACCTAATCTTTTTAACATAATATTGGATATTAACAGGAAAGAACTCATATAGCTTATTACTGAATGAGAAAATACTGAGAATTTCTTCCCAATTCAGAGACAATAAATGGTTTCATTCCTGCACTGGCTGCAGTTCTAGAAGATCTCCTTATGGTAGATCCCACAGAAAACAAGTATAAAAGCAATCATATTGAATATAAAGAATTCCCTGGCACTTGCAAAGTTTGTGCTATATATATTCAGGTGAAAAAATATGCGGGATCTAATAAGTCCAGTTCTTTGTATAACATAAGATCAGCATGTAAAACAAACTCCTTTCTACACATTAATAAAAAATCATAAAATTTGCATAAACTGTTGAAAGCTATCATGGTTTGGATATTAAGTGTCCCATCTAAAAACAAATGTGTTCATTGAAGGAATCTCTCTGAAGGGAGCACTCTGATACCAGTGAGAGTGGAAGTGAGATATGCTCACAGGCAGAGAGAAGGCTTTGGACCTGAGGATAGTTTGCATTTCTCAGCTTATACTCTAAAACCACAAGTTTGGGTGAGCAAGCAAGCAAGTTGGATTTCCCAGGAGCACAGGTGGGATTTTGCATTTTGTTTTTCAAAAGGCATATGCTACAGTTGATACTTAGATACTTTTCAAGTCAGGTTACAGTGGGCAACAACCTATTTTATTTCAGCAGTTTCTGCAATTCCTCTGTTCCAGGTAGCAAGATAAAATCATGTTTTGCAATAAGCAGTGCAAATAGTATTTTCAGTAAATCATTAAATGAGTCAATAAGTCAATATACAATAATTTTTCATTTCTACTTTATTCTAACCCACATCGAGGTCTTTTTTCCCATATTGCAGTGATTGAATCCTAAGGTTATTAATTTCCTCAGTGGTTTAGTATTGCTGAAATCACACCTGAATGGTCTATTCAGCAGCAATGCATAGTTGGAGAAAGTAGCTAACAGTGGAGTGCCTTTGAATTGTATGTCTTTCCCTGCGTTCCTTTTCTGTAGAAACTTGTCTCTGTGCTATTAGACTTCACCTCTGTCCCCAGGGGATGATGCCAATTGACAGTAGGGACTGCTCCATGCTAAATAAATCTTCCCTCCCTTCAGTTTTTGTTTTTGACATTTTGTCACTGTTACTGAAAGGTGAATAGTTGCATCTGGAGAGTTTGCTTAGCATCAGAGAACTTGCCTTGTAAGTGCAAAGCCTTGGGTTTTGTCCTTATCTCTTAAAAATGAAATGACTAGAATACACACTATAAAATACCAGTGGAAGTAATCTTGAAAAGTAAAAGCTGATTCTCAAATTCAATAATTACCAAAGAGCTAGGAGAATTCAAATGAACTGATGCATTTCCACAATAGAGCTATATAAACAACTATATGTTCAAAAAAATTTTAAAATAAAGTAAAGAAAATAAAAACTGGAGAGTCACACTAGTTTTTTTTCTATCAGAAGATCCCACATATAAATAAGCCATTTATCTAGTAATATAATATTATAATTGAAATCTAGAGAAAATATTAATAATAGCATATGTAAATTAAATATACACTAATAAAATTATTTTGAAACATATAAAGACCCAAGATGACTGCATTAGCTGTGTGATATAGGCTGATTTGGAAAAGACAAACTATGCCTAGTAACTCAATGTCTGTTCTTGTGTTTAATAAAGGTGTTTTAAAACACTCTATGCTCATAAATTCATGATTGTCTAATTCATGGTTGTCTTATTGTAATAAGCCGGAGAAGTCATGCCATTTCTACATAGGTGGTGTAGCTTATGAAAGTGTAAATATTTATTGCCTGTCTTTTTATGGAAGAAAAAGATTTGCCAACACTCTAGTGTTTTGTAATGGAAACAATATTAAAAAGAAGCATATGAGAGTATAACAGAAATAATTTCATTTTATTCAAATAGATGATGTGTTTTGAATGGGTATCACTGCTTTGGAACACAAATCTCTACATCATGCTAAGCCCTCTAATCCTAGGACCCTGCCACCTTCACTGAAACAGCTGAGGCTTGCTGACAGCATCACAGACTGAGGTACATAACCACTCCCCCACCATGTACTTGTCCAAAGAGAAGCAAACAGAACCCAGTTTCCTTTTAGTGTATTAGGTGAACAGGGCACATTACATTTCTTTGCCAAGAATTTAACTGTGTCACCAGACCTGCTGCAAAATTAAAAATCAAAACAAAACAAAACAACAAAAACAAACCTGCTATGTATAAGCCACAATAGTATGCAGAGTATCACTTCATTCATTGATAACAGTACACATATATGTGTGTAGAACAACAAACCACTACTGCAAATATTTTCACCAATGGAGAGCAAGTGCCCAAATTAACAGTAAATATAGAGGTAAACATAAAAGGGATATGGATAAGATGAAGAAATGATAACAAATAAAAAAAACATAAAACTATGGTACAAGGGAAGACAGAAATTTTCCATCAGTTTGTGTAAACAAGAACCAGGTGTGTCTGCTCCATTCAGACTTCCTCATCAGGAGCATGTATTCATCTGTGGCATCCTCAGTTGAATGTGCAATGTTGAGAGTTAAGGGGCTCAGATGGCATCTCACTTTCTGTAATGTGGCACATGGAGACTTTCTCAGAGATCATCTCCTCCCATCTGAGCAGTTGCTTATCTCTAAGGAGAAACTTTAAAAGCCTGTGTGTGCATGCTGTGTTGTGTCCCATTTAAGTAATTATCTTCCTAAGTTCCCATTTCTTTTGCCATTAAAGAAAACATTGCTTTCTTAACTATGTCTGTTTTACTGCTTAAGTATAGTACTGTCCTGTTGTGAATCTAAACAAATGCTGAATTAAGGAAAAAAAGAAACCCTTCTTTAGAAATAACTACACTAACGTATCTACCCAGAGAAGGATAAATTAAACAGCACACAGGAAGAAAAATTGTCAACTTCTAGACTAAACAACCAACCAAAGAGTACACATGGTAGGACTAAATGCTCTATCAGCATATGTATAGCAGAGGATGGACAATGGGAGGAGAGGCCCTTGGCCCTGTGAAGGTTCTATGCCCCAGTGTAGGAGAATGCCAGGGCTATTAAGCAGGAGAGGGTGGGGTGGTGAGCAGGGAAAGCAGGGAGGGAACAGGGCTTTGTTTTTGTTTTTGTTTTTTAATTTTTTTTTCTTATTTTGGGAGGGGAAACTGGAAAAGAAGATATTGTATGACATGTAAATAAAGAAAATATCTAATAAAAAACAAAGACTAAAAAAAAGAAAAGAAAATATAGTTCAGTATATATAAGAGATTAAAAAAAAAGAAATTGAAAGAGTACCTGCATACGATGAAAGCAGAGGACAACGACCAAATGGTTCTTAGATTACCATGTCGTACCTACCCTGATTGCAGGTCAAGGAACTGTACATCCTGACAAGTGTGACAGTCACATTGGTGAGTACAAAATGAAAGAGAGCAGAAGAAACATCACCTAACACTAGAAAAAAAAACTACTGCACTTTATAACCTTTTTAAATGTTTTGATAATTTAAAATAATTACATCATACCCACAATTCCCTTTCTTCCTCCCCACATCTCCCCATGTTCCCTTACACTCTCTCAAATTTACGTTGTGCTTTTTTTCTTTATCATTGTCACATATGGGTTCTAAACACAGCTTGAACAATGATAACACCAATGGACATGCAAACATGGAAAGAAGAAAACATGTACAGCTTCAAACCTAGACAAAGAACTACATCTATTTAAGGAGTGCTGAAAACAGGATAAATGGTCTGCCCCAGAGAAGAGCCCTACAATTCCTTAACCAATACCACATTCTTTCTGAGATAGTCTTACACTTACTTCAGTCTTCCCTTGATTATACAACCCTAATTAATGCATTGACTTCTGGAGAGCAGAAATGGCAAGATGGCCTAAAGACATTAATTTTAAACAGACCAAGTTTGGAATTGTATGCAACAATATTCATTACATCTTAAATATTTATACTTTACCCAGAATTCCACTTTTGATAAAAGCACTAAAATCAAGAGTTTGAAAAGTTGTGTCCAATGTTTTAGTATTATCTGTATAGATAAAAATTGAAAAGAGTTAGAGCTGGGCAGGGGTGGCACATGCCTTTAACCCCAGGACTTGGGAGGCAGAGGCAGGTGGATTTCTGAGTTCGAGGCCAGTCTGGTTTACAGAATGAGTTCCAGGACAGCCAGGGCTACACAGAGAAACCCTGTCTCAAAAAACAAAACAAAACAAAAATAATGAAAAGAGTTGATGTTCTGGCTAGTTTTATGTCAACTTGATACAACTTGAAAGGAGGGAATCTCAATTTAGAAAATGTGACCATAAAATCAGGCTGGAGTCAAGCCTGTAGGGCATTTTCTCAATTAATGACTGATGTGAGAGGGTCTAGTATACTGTGAATAATGCAACCACTGGATTGGTGGTTCTGGATTCTGTAAGGAAACAGGCTGTGCACTCCATTAAGAGTAAACCAATAAGGAGCACTCCTCCATGGCCTCTGCATCAGCTCCTGCTCCAAGTTCCTGTCCTGTTTGAGTTCCTACCTTGGCTTTTGGCTTCCTACAATGGACTATGGTATAGGATATGTAAGCCAAATAAACCCCTCCTCTGAGGTTACTTTTAAAAAATATTTAATTCATGCAATACATCCTGTAAACTATTTCCTTCTGCATATTTCTCCCACTTCCCCTCCACCTTCCCTCCCCTGGAGATCTTCTACAATCTACAGTTTTCCCCAGAAGAGAACAGGCATCCCAGGGAAACAAACCAAACATGCCACAAATAAGATACAAGTAGATGAGGAAAAAACCCTCACATCAAGAATAGAAGAGAAGCCCAGTAATAGGAAATGGGTCTCCAAAATAGGTAAAAGTGTCAGAGAAACCTGATCTCTGTGTCCGAAGTTACCACAAACACCAAATTAGCAACTTGAAGATTCCCCTTTACCTGGGAGTCCTCATGCTACACATCTGACAAGGTTTTAAACCTCTTTTATGTCATTGCTCTGGTCTTATATTAACTCTGACACTTTCTGTGACTTAGCCCACCATTTAATGTTTCACTTGTTCTGCTTGTACTTTTGGCAGAATTGTAAACCAGCTCACACTATTCTTCTAGTTCATTGTTTTACTATAGAGATTAAAATCTCATGTACATTTTCTTACTTATTATATTTATTTGTTATTATTTATTACCTATGAAGTGGAATATAATTTTCTCAGAACAGATATATTAGCTTAGTTCCTTGCTATGTTCCTAGTATATATAATGACACCTACTTTATAATAGAAACCAGAACATTTTAGATAGATGGATTGATAGATAGATGAATAGGTATATGAATAATGGATGGATGGGTTGGTACATATAAAGATGAATTAATGAAAAAAACAGAGAAAATATGAGGGAAATGTTTTTTTTTTTTTTTTTTGCAATGTGAATAGATTCAAGACACTTGCAAAATGAAAAATTTAGGAAAGGATACAATGTTGTTATTATTAACTCATAAACTTGTAGTATTATTTAAAAATTATGAAAGTACTATTTCTCAAAATAAAATTGGAGTACTTCTAAGAGCCAAGATTATGCAGTAAATACTCAGAAAATAATTTCATACTGTTGTTTCTCCTATGGGTCTGCAAAACCATTCAGCTCCTTTGATCCTTTCTCTAGCTTCTCCATTGGGGACCCTGTGCTCAGTCCAATGGGTGGCTGTGTCCCTCCACCTCTGTATTTGTTAAGGACTGGCAGAGCCTCTCAGGCTTTACAGGTTATAACAGGCTTTTGGTAGCAAGCACTTGTTGGCATCCACAATATTGTCCGGGTTTGATAACTGTATATGGGATGGATCATCAGGTGGGGCAGTCTCTGAATGGTCATTCCTTCAGTCTCTGCTCCACACTATATCTCTGTAATTCCGTACATGGGTATTTTGTTCCTCCTTCTAAAAAGGACAGAAGTAGCCTCACTGGTCTTCCTTCTGCTTGAGATTCATGTAGTTTGTGAATTGAATCTTGGGCATTCTTAGCTTCTGGGCTAATATCCATTTATCAGTGAGTGCATACCATGTGTGTTCTTTTGTGATTAGGTTACCTCACTCAAGATGATGTTTTCTATTTCAATCCATTTGCCTAAAAATTTAATGAATTCATTGTTTTTAAAAGCTGAGTAGTACTCCATTGTGTAAATGTACCACATTTTCTGTATCCATTCATTTGTTGAGGGACATCTGGGTTCTTTCCAGCTTCTGGCTATTATAAATAAGTCTGCTATGAACCCCCAGAGCTCTCAGGGCCTAAACTACTAATGTAAGAGTACACATGGTGGGACTCATGACTCCACGTGCATATGTAGCAAAGGATGGCCTTGTAGGTCATAAATGGGAGGAGAGGCTCTTGGTCCT
Source organism: Mastomys coucha (assembly GCF_008632895.1). Taxonomy (NCBI): domain Eukaryota; kingdom Metazoa; phylum Chordata; class Mammalia; order Rodentia; family Muridae; genus Mastomys; species Mastomys coucha. The sequence goes on from NW_022196903.1 coordinate 56,794,363, forward strand.
ATGAAGGTTCTATGCCCCAATGTAGGGAATGCCAGTGCCAGGAAGCAGGAGTGGGTATGTTGGTGAGCAGAGGGAGGGATGAGATGATAGGGAGTTATCAGAGGGGAAAGGAGGAAATGGGATAACATTTGAAATGTAAATAAAGAAAATATCTAATAAAACATCTAAGAAAATAAACTGTAAACTTGAAGAAATATATATACAAAATGAAAATAAATTTACCTTAGTCTAAAACCTTATTTTTCCTTATTTTTATACATTTAATTCTGTATACTAGACAACATTTTTCCATACTTCCTTTAGAAAATCCAGCATTATTAAAAGATGAATTAGAATGTATATATTTCTATGTGTGCCTTACACTGCATCTTCCTCAATTCTTTGACATAGAAAGAATAGAAAATATCATACTGAACATTTTGTAAGGATGACATAACAGAGATGAAATGTTTGAAAGTTATTCTTATAGTTTGTATTTTATTTGAATTTTATTTAAATGGAATATTTTATTCCTAATTGAAGGTATTACACAGTGACAGCTAACAGATTTTTGGCTTGGTATATAATGAACTGTGTGACTAATGCAAAAGAAATGATCTCTCATCTGATTAAACTTACCTTGTGTTTCTTTCATGAGTACTACTTACAAAAAGTATATACTAATGATTTCAGGAGGAATAAGTCATCAAATAATATAATAATACCATCACTGTCCATCAAATTCAAATTTAAAATTTAGTTCATTCAATTTGTCTATGTAATTATTTCTATGAACTCATTTACACTCATAAAATTTCTGTCATACATGAAAAACAACAAAAACTTCTTAAGTAAGGTGATTGTTGAAAGTGCATAGAGGACATTCCAGAACAAATAGTTTGGAATCAGTTTTCTTTTTTCCATAATACTTATGAATTACCACTAAATATTACCCTAGTGCTATAATAGTCTAGATTATAACTATTTCAAAATTTTATTACAATGCTTGTTCAGTATTTACTATTGCATATTCATATCTACCATTTGTTTTCTGTTGAAAGCATAAAACATTATAACCAAATATAACTTGGTGAGGATGGAATTATTTCACTCAGGGATAGCAGTATATTATCTGTGAAAGCAAAGACAGAAAATCAAATCAGAGTCTGAAAGGCAAGAACTTGAGCAGAGACCCCAGAGAAATACTGTTTACTAGCTTGCTCCCAAGGTTTGCTCATCTTACTTTCTCAAATAACAATAACCTCTTGTCTGAAGTGACACCACACTCTGTGTGAGAGGCCCTCCACATGGACTATTAATTAAGAAAGCTTCCAAGAGATTTGCCTACAATCCAATCAGATTGATGATTTTCTCAGTTAAGGTTCATTCTTCCCAGTACCCTAGCATGTGACAAGTTTATAAAAATCAAATCAGCACAATTGATCCCTTGTCAATTATACAGATAACTTTGTTAAACCAATAAGCTATTTACTCTGAATTATTCCCAAGCTTTCATGTTAATATCATTGTATAAAACAACATAACTTGCTTTCTGTCCTATGCCTTCTACTGAGACAGATCATCAGCATATTTTTACCTCTGAAACCCCCACAGTCTGAAGGTCTCCCAAGAGATCTGCAGCATGCAGGGCAATGGGACCCAAATAAACAGAGCAGCTGGGAACCCTGAGGAACCCAGCAGACTTGGGACTCATCCCCTTTGCTCCAATCCCATCCCTTTCTGGCCTGCACATTCCGCCAGGTCATATTATCAGCTTGGCTGTCCCTTAGAAGACTTCAACACCCTCCACTCACAAATGGACAGGTAATTGAAACAGAAACTAAATGGAGAAACCATGAACCTAACAGAAGTTATGAAGGAAATGGATTTAACTGATATATACAAAATTTTTCACCATAAAACATAATAACATTTATTCTTCTCAACACCTCATGGTACCTTCTCCAAAATTCACCATATAATCTATAACAAGACAAGCCTCAACTGACACAAGAAGATTGAAATAATCCCATGGATCCTATCAGATCATAATGGACAAATGCTAGACTTCAATAACAACAAAAATAACAGAAAGCCCACATGCCCATGGAAAATGGACAGCTCTCTACTCAATGATAACTTGTATTTTATTTGAATTTTATAAGGGAATTTTGAATTTTTAAGGGAAGAAATAATGAAGGAAATTAAAGACTTCCTGGAATTCAAAGAAAATGATGACACAGCATAGTCAAACTTATGGTAGAAAATGAAAGCAGTTCTAAGAGGAAAATTCATAGCACTAAGTTCACTCATAAAGAAACTGGAGAGATCCTACACATAAAACATAACAGCACACCTGAAAGCCCAAAAACAAAAAGAAGCAAATACATCCAAGAGGGGTAGATAGCAGAAAATTGTCAAATTCACAGCCAAAATCAACCAAAATGAAAGAGAATAATACAAAGAATCAACAAAACCAAAAACTGGTTCCTTGAGAAAATCAGCAAGATAGCTAAACCCCTAGCCAAACTAACCAAAGGACATAGAGACAGTATCCAAATTAACAAAATCAGAAGTAAAAAGGGAGATGTTACCGTCCAGCAGCAATGATAGAAAAGGGTTTTCTGGAATATGGAGTCAGGAGAAAATTGGCTAGCCATAATTATATCTTACCCACGTGGAAGGCACCTTAAAAATTAGACAACTCTGTATAGCCCTGACTGTCCTGGAACTCACTCTGTAGACCAGGCTGGCCTCAAACTCAGAAATCTGCCTGCCTCTGCCTCTTAAGTGCTTTGATTAAAGGCATGTGCCATCACAGCCTGGCTCCCAAAACCAAAACTTAACAATAAAAGAACTTTTGAGGAAATCACCATTCCTGACCTCAAATTATACTACAGAGCAATAGTGATTAAAATTGTGTGGTATTGTATATGCATAGCAGTGGATGGCCAAGTTGCTCATCAATGGGAGGAGAGGCTCTTGGCCCTGAGAAAGTTCTGTGCCCCAGTGTAGGGGAATGCTAAAGCCAGTAAGCAAAAGGGGATGGGGTAATGAGCAGGGGGAGGGGGGAGGGAACAGCTGTGGGTTTGTTTTAGGGTTTTTTAATTATTTTTTTGAGGGGAACCTGGGAAAGGAGATATTGTAAATAAAGAAAACATCTAATAAAAAAACAATTGCATGGTATTTGTACAGAGACAGACAGGTTGATCAATGAAATAGAATTGAAGGCCTAGAAATATAACCACACACTGAAGGACACTTGATCTTTAACAAAGAAGCCAAAAATATATAATGGAAAAAAGAATGAATGAATCTTCAATAACTGGTGTTGGTGTAACTGGGGGTCTGTATGTAGAAAAATGAAAGTAGATCTAAATGACAAATATGGATTTGTCACTCTTGGGCTTGTACTCATAAGATGTCCCACCATACCACAGGTGCAAGTGTTCCTCTATGTTTATAGTGACCTTATTTGTGATAGTCAGAAACTGGAAACAACTCGGATGTACCACAACAGAAGAATGAATACAGAAAATGTCATTCATTTACCAATTGAATACTATTCTGATATTAAAGATGAAGACATCATGAGATTTGCAGGAAAGTGGATGGAACTAGAAAATATCATCTTGAGTAAGGTATCTCTGACCCAAAGTAGCATGATGGTATGTACTCACTAATGAGTGGGTATTAGCACAAAAATTACAAAATACGCAGAATACAATCCACAGAACTCAAGAAGGTTAACAAGCTGAGAGGCTCAAGTGAGGAGGCATCAATCCCACTTGGGAGGGAGAAGAAAGAAATCATAGGTGGTAGGGTGGGGAGCACAGTAAGGGAGGAAACTGTATGGGAGAGGGGATGGAGAGGAAAATATAGAACATTATCAGATATTGGGACAGGGGGAACAGAATGGAAGCCCTGAGAGCCAGCAAAAGGAATGGAAATATGCAACCTCAGGATGTGGATGGTATGAGCACCCTCTAGAATGTCCCAGAGATTAGGGAGATGAGAGACTCTAAGGATTCAAAGGTGGAACATTAGATGAAGTGCCCAACAGTGGAGAGAGGGAACTTTTAGAGTCCACCTCCAGTAGAAATACAGGGCATGAAGTGTAAGGATGGGCTTTCCATCCACACAGTCAAAAAATCTGACCCAGAATTGTTCTTGTCTAAAAGAACTGCAGAGCAAAGAATGGAGAAACGATACAGGAAAAGGATTTCTAGTGACTGGCCCAAATTGGGATCCATCTCAAGGGGAGGCTCCAAGGAGTGATATTACTGATGCTATGGTGTGCTTACAGACAGAAGCCTAACATGGCTACTCATGAGAGACCCAACAAGCAGTTGACCAAGATAGAAGAAGATACTTACACACAACCAATGGATAGTAATTGGGGACACCTGTAGCTGAATTAGTGAAATGCTGGAAAAAGTGGAGGATTGTGATCCCACAGAAAGACCAGCAGTCTCAACTAATCTAGACCCCCGCAATTTCTCAGACACTAGGCCACCAACCAGTAAGCATTCTCTAGTTGGTAGGAACCCCCTACCCCCATCCCCAACACATATACAGCAGAGGACTGCCTGGTCTGTCTCCAGTGAGAGAAGATATACCTAACCTTTAAGTGATTTGAGGGTCCAGGGAGTAGGGAGGCCTTTCTGGGTGTGCTGGTGTAGTGTGGGGTAGGTAGGCATTGGGAGGGTAGGATGGGGACATTCTCTTGGAGACAGGGGCCCTGGAGGAGTGGGATGATGAACTATCAGAGGGTAGACCAGGAGTGGGATAATGATTGAACTGTATATATTAAAGATAATTTTTAAAAAGTTGTTACTCAACAAACTGTATTTTGTTGGGGTTCCTCAGCTGCAAGACATCGGAGTTTGCCACTACAGACTCAACTCATGCCTGCTGTGCCTGAAACAAAGGCTCACGGACTAAACCTACATTCTGGGGACATCTGTTGTTGACCTCCTCCCCCACTGTGGACTGCGCCTCCAGCCATTCCCAGGACTTGCTGGACGCCCTGAGTTTACACCTTTAGCCCTACAGCTGGTTTCCCTTTGACATCATCCTAGATTTTGCTCAGACTCTTCCTGACTCCTCCCTAATTCCTTATGTTATTCAAATGTCGTTGTAACCTAGAGATTCAGTTTGCTCTCTTGTATATAATTGCTGAACCTCCCAAGTAAAGGAGAGCCTTGATTGGAAACCCTCAACTTGGCTTTGTGTCCTTTTGTTCTCGAACTCTGTGTTTCAGGTCTCCTTTCTCCCTTTGGTCGAGGCAGAACCCAGTTCATGAAACTGCGGGACAGTGTCATAATGGCGCCCAACATGGGGCTCGAATATGGAGGAAAGGAGACACCGTTAAGAAGCAGGGCCCTGCCTAAAAGAATTCAGATGGTAAAGGTAAAAGGACATACACCACTCTGCACTGTAGATATTTTCAATGCTAGTGCTAACCTTATTTTAATATTGTAGAATTGTGTGTGCTAGAAATGTACGGGTCTAGGCTGAGTTTACGCTGACCCGGCGTTTAAATTCACCTAGGAGCTTAATGGCAAGAGTTCGAATGAGATGAAAACAGCGGTATTAAATGTAAAAAAGTTGCTCATAACAAAAGGAATCAGGGTTGAAAAGGATGCATTAAAAAAATCTCTCAGGTGAGATAGAATCTTGATGCACATGGCTTCAAGAAGTAAGTAATGTAAGACCCCCGAAGGGAGACACTTATTCAAGTCTCGGGGTTGTCCCGCACCCAGGGAGACACTGAGACCGGACTTGCTGCAATCACACGAGGAAGTTTTATTATAAGCAAGACGGGACAAGAGCTCAGGCCAGCATGCTGGGGTCGAAACTCATACACCGCGCAGGGAGTAGAGGAGTTCGACCCCGGCCTGGGATTTTACAAGGCTTATAAAGGCATAACCCACAAAAAAGAGGAAACGGGGTAAATTCCAAACCATAGATTCATCATCTAGCAAAGAGTCATGTATAGGTTTTTCTGGGCAACCTCCTAAGGCATTGTCACACTCCAGCCAGGGCGTCATGACATTCCACAGAGGGTGTTAGAGCACCCTGTGGTCATTCCAGGAAAGGCATTCTGTGGTTATTCCAGGACAGGAAAGGTGTTTTTTCAAGTTCCTGGAACAGTCACTCAGCCTAAGGGCGTGAAGTTCATGTCAGTCAAAGATTTCTCTGCTCTATAGGAGCATGCTTGACTCCATTTTGGGACTTAGTTAAGAATTTTTATTCTACAGTAAGAGTGTTAAATAAGATTGCAGGGAACTACAGGTCAAATGATCCTGGCACAAAGTCAGGGAAATCGATGATGTTTCACATGTAGAAGTATGAATCACTTTAAAAATGATTGCCCTAAGAAATTAGGAGCCACAAGCAGGCAGCAGTCAGGTGCTGAGAGGAAAGCATCAGGCCAAAGATTCATAAATTTAAAAAAGGCCTTCAAGACAATGGCCTGGCCATGGCGGGAATTCTGTGATTTGGGTGACGTGACTAAGCTCGCAGGCCAGTTGTGGTGGCACACGCTGGTAGGATTTGCTGAGGAGGCAGAGACAGGCAGATTCCTGAGTCATACAATTGGTGTGAGAGATAGATTTAAACTGAAAGACAAAGCAAAAGCTGATTTAAGTTGCCCTGCTGAAAAGCTGCTTGTAAAACGGGTCAGAAGCTTAAGTTCTAAATTCTTTGACTGATCTAAATTTATAAGATTTGTGTAGCTGTTTCATTTGTTTTTTAACTACTCTTAAAGGTATAGATATATTCTGTATTGAGTATGGTAAAACGTAAGTGAAAGCTAGTTTAAAGCTGGTAACTCAGGTAACACGTGGCTTATCTGTTGACCCCATGATTTTACTTTCCAGAGATCTGACATGCTCTGAGAATTTGTCTCAGAATGACCCAGGCTTGCTAGCTTCGGTCCAGAGGCAAAGAGACACTTGAATGATTTTGTGGCATGAATGTGGTGTTTTTGATATTGATTTTGGAAAATGTAGATTGTTTAAAATTGGGTTTTGCCCTTTTAAACAGCAAAATTGCCCTTAAAATCTTTTGGGTGTAACTCAGGTGGTTTGCTCAGTGAAATATTTACATTTGAGTTAATGCAAAAGTGCAGAGAGGCTTCTGTAAAGCCTAAGAGACATTCCTTTTGTTTTAGAAACCAGGCCTAGGGAAGCCTTCCTGGCCTCACCCCTCCCTTACCTCAGAGAAATTGTTTTTGAGACAAAACCAGTGTTGTCACAGTTCTGTAGGTGTGGTTCAAAGAAATTTTAAATTTGGAGTTTATAGAGAGTCAAAGTCATGGAGTAGAGTTATAGTGTTTTAAGAGGTTGTTTTCCCCTCTCTATCCTTGTAGTTTTAAAGACTTTATTTGTCTCTGCACAGATAATTAAACTATGTGCTATATAGTCACTGTTTTTAAAGTGCTAAAATCAAACTTTTAATTTATAAATATATATATAGCTCAGAGTTTACAATTGCTTGGAGTTGTTCCTTTTTAAATATTACTAATTCTCAAATTTTACAGTTGTTCATGCTTATACAACTAAAGTTGAGAGAAAGTACTGTTCCTTTAAAAAACTGTCTTTAGATATCTTAAACTGCCTGGACAAGACCCTTAAGGCAATGATACAACAAATTTGTATCCCAGGCAGATTACAGACTTTATACAAAAACAATTGGTCATATAATGTGATTCTTTATATCATCAAAATAGGAATAGCTTAAGATGATAATTTAGTATTTAAAAAATAATAATAAATATTTCTGATTTTAAAAAATAAAAATAAAATATGCACATGTAACTATAAATACCTTTTCAATTTTTCTAGTTAAGATTTTCTTAACAAGAAAGCAACAAAAAATGTAGTCATTGCCTACATTAATTTTCTATGTTTGATGTTCTTAAATAGATTAGAACATATTATAGAACTGGCTGTTACAGTCAGGCATTTGAAATGTTTTGTTAACAATCTAATGTTATCCATATTACTGAGATAAGTTATTTCTCAGAGACAATATTTACTCAATGTGCATTTCGCACTTTGAAAGTTTAATTTTTATATTAAAAGAAGGGGGAAATGCATTCCACTTCAAAAGCATTTTGTTTTTTGCTTGTTTTGAAAAGCATATTCTATTTTTTGCCTCTTATAAAAATGTTCACACACACACACAGATGTAAGAATATTCTTTACAATTTTACCTGCTTTTACTAATAATATTACAAAGAGTTCATGAAGGCAGAAGAAAACATTAGTAATTGATGACAGGAAGCATTGAAAGGTACGAAACTAATTACTCTGAAATAGACACTGTTTAAAGGAGAAAGATTACTTTTGATTTTGTATATACTACAGACAAATATATGAATAAAATCAGATGTTTAAAATACAAGATCTACTTTTGATAGCGACAGAAAATGAATGTTGAATTCTCCAGTCATTCTCCCTCTCTCATTTTTTAAAATATAGTAAAACAACTAATCCTATTATAAACACTTAGTCACAGATAGTAAGAGGCCTGATTGTGAGACAGATCAACCAGATTAAGACAGATCAAGTGGAAATGGCATCAACAATAATGCTCAAGGACTAAGAAAACAAAACAAAACAAGTCTTATCAAGGATTAATTTGATTCTAAAAACAAATACAAAGTACCAACTCATTAATTTTCAAATTGACAATTCATCATTGGTACAAGTGCCATGTAAAAACATATTATCTACAACTTGGTCCCAAGAAAAAATAACAAACAACTCATTCTTGATATAATTAAAGTAGATGGAAGCAAGAGTAGCAACTAATGTGAGTCATGTCACAGTGTAGTGACACAGTGACACTTTATTCAGAAGTATTCTTGGAAACACACCTTGTTAAAATACAAACAAAACATATTGGATATTGAATTATTCATAATCTTTATTCAAATTTTTCCATAAGTGTCAGTGTATATTTAATGATTAAATAACTCAAAAAATAGTGACATCTATCTCTTAAAATTGCAATATTATTTTCATAAAAGTCCTTTTAGAGTACTAAATTCATATCTTTTGATTAAAAGAAACCATGGGGGAAATCTGTAAGTTCTACAAAATGTATGTCAGAGATATTAAAGAACTCAAAAAATCTGCTTTTAATTTAACAAAGCATTTTCTTGTTTCTTTTGGCTCTAAACCAGTATAAAAATAAATTTCTTATGTATAACCTATGATAATATAATAATGAAAGTTTATACTTCATTAGTGAAGAATTTTATAGACATTGTGAAAGAAAAACTCAATTGGGAATGTGAGATTCCAATTTGTATCTCCTAGAATATTTATTGACAAAAGTGATGTTTTCATAGTAGGTTGCCATGTTACATTAGGACTGATTTGTTTGAATTAAAATACTCAACATTTATTTACTTGGTTTTTGTCTTGATTCTTGTATTCATTAAAGAGTACAACAACAACTATTATAGTCAACCTCTGAATCTCAATTTTCTCTTCTGTATGAGGTCAATGATGCTATTAGATAAAGCATTTATAAGTAACAGATTAAACCTAATGTAAAAACTACAGGTGTGTTTTGGGAGGAATTATGAACAGGACAGCAGGCCACATGACAAGCCAGATTTCTCAAGACAGAGTGTACATTATGTGCTCTGCAAACATTTACAAAGGGGCATGACAGAAGAAAACTCAGGAAAATCAAGTGAAGGGATTACTAAAACCTGAGTGGTTAATGAAGAAGGAAGCCATGAAATGAGAAGATTAGGTAGAATTCTAAGATGGGAAAGAAGCAAGTGTTTATTATAACTATTGCCATATTCCTCCTCTACATAATTTAGCTGTTTGGTTTCATTGGTACATTGTGAATTTTATGAGAAAAATATATCTATTTTACTAATCAAAATTCTGCCAACCTATAAATTGCTATAGGTGATTTGCTAAACAGTATTTTCATAGTTGGTAAATACTTTATTCTATGGAATACTTTTTAGGAAAAAAAATGTATCTAGTGTGTTTCCACTATCATTAATCACATTTTAAGTTATGAGAAGAGTAGAGTTTATAGTGAATCTAGAGCTGTGGTGTGCGGTCTCTATTTCTCCCACCAATTCCCTATCATTTAGAGCAAAAAAAATAGCTCAGTGTTATTTTTTTCTATTCAATCCTAAATTCCATTTTCTGCAATGTGTGCTCATTTAGGGAAAAAAAAGTTATTTTATATTTCCACAAATTTATTTTCGTTCTTTTTATATTTACATTTAGTTTCTTTTGGCACTTTTATTCTTCATTATAGACTTAAGCAATATCCACAGGAAGCAGAAAGAAGAAAAATTAAAAATGTGTTATTCTAGAGTGATTGTACCAATGTGCAATCCCACCCGCAATGGAGGGGTGTTCCTCTTTCTCCACATCCACACAACATGTGTTGTCACCTGAGGTTTTGATCTTAGTCATTCTGATTGGTGTAAAGTGGAATTCTAGGGTCTTTTTGATTTGCATTTCTCTGATCACTAAGGACTTCGAACATTTCTTTATGTGCTTCTCAGCCATTTGAGCTTCCTCAGTTGTAACACTTTGGTTTAGTTCGATACCCCATTTTCTGATAGGGTTGTTTGATTTTTTGGTGATTACCTTCTTGAGTTCTCTATGCATTTTGGATATTAACCCTCTATAGTATGTGGAGTTAGTGAAGATTTTTTCCCAATCTGTAGGTTGCCAATTTGTCCTGTTAACTATGTCCTTTGCCTTAGAGAAGCTTTACAGTTTCATGAGATCCCATTTATCAATTCTTGATCTTGACCACGAGCCATTGGAGTTCTGTTTAGGAAATTTCCCCCTGTGCCAATAAGTTCACGTCTCTTTCCACCTTTCTCTTCTATTAGATTCAGTATGTCTAGTATTATGTTGGGATCCTTGATCCACTTGGATTTGAGCTTTTTACAAGGTGACAAATAAGGGCCTAATTTAATTTTTCTACATACAGACAGTCTGTTAGACCAGCACCATTTATTGAAGATGCTTTTTATTTTTTACGTTGTATATTTTGGGGTCATTGTCAAAGATCAAGTGCCCATAAGTGTGTGGTTTTTTTTCTCAGTTTTCAATTCTATTCCATTGATCAATGTGTCTGCCACTGTACCAATAACATGCAGTTTTTATCACTATTGCTCTGTAGTAAAGCTTGAGGTCAGGGATGGTGATTTCCCCCAGCCATTCTTTTATTGTTAAGAATTGTGGAGGTTACTCAGAAAATTGGAAGTAGATCTACCTGAAGACCCAGCTATACCACTCGGGAATATACCCAAAAGATGCCCTACCATGTCGCAGGGGCACGTGTTCCACTATGTTCATAGTGGCCTTATTTGTGATAGCCAGAAGCTTGAAACAACCCAGATATCCTGTGACAGAAGAATTAATATGAAAATGTGGTTCATTTACACAATGGAATACTATAAACTATTAAGAAGACATCCTGAGTATTGCAGGCAAATGGATGGAACTAGAAAATATCATCGAGTGAGGTAATTCAAACCCAAAAGGATATGCATGATATGTAATACTAATAAGTGAATATTAGCCAAAAAAGGAGTAGAGAATACACAAGATATAGTCCAGAGAACTCAAAGGTAAACAAGCTGAAGTGCCCAATGAGGATGCCTCAGTTCCACTTGAGAGGGAGAAGAAAGGAATTACAAGTGAGGATGGAGGGAGAGACCTGGGAGGGAAAGTATAGGGAGGGGAGAATGAGAGGATAGAGGGAACTGATGTGATATTGGGTGAGGGAAAAGGACTGAAGCCCTAGGGGCCAGCAGAAAGAATGGAAATAGGCAACCTGGGTAGATAGGAGATTGAGGGGACCCTCCAGAATGCACCAGAGACCGGAGAGATGATAGACTCTCAGGTCTGAAAGGGAGGGAACTTAGATTAAATGGCTGAGAGTAGGGAGAGGCAACTTATAAAGCTCACCTCCAGCAGGAAGACAGGGCATCAAATGATGGAGAGGAGAGTCATCCCCTAATCCAAGTCTGACCAATAATTATTCCTGTCTGAAAGAATTACAGGGATGGAAATAGAGAGAAGCCAGTGAAAAGAACTTCCAGTGACAGGCCCAAAGTGGGATCCAGCTCAAGAGGAGGTCCCAAGGCCTGACACTGTTACTGAAACTATGGAGTGCTCACAAAAAGGACATCGCATGACTGTCCTCCAGAAGACCCAAAAAGTAGCTGAAAGAGTGAGATGCAGTTTTTACACCCAACAAATGGACAGAAGTAGCTGACCCCTGTTGTTGAATTAGGGAACTCTGAAAGAAGCTGAGGAGAAGGGAAGCCCTATAGGAGGAACAGCTTTCTCAATTAATCTAGACCCCTGTGATCTCTCAAACACTGGACCACCAAACAGGTAGCATACACCAGCTGATATGAGGCCTCCAACATATATACAGTAGTTACTGCCAGGTCTGTGTTCATTCAGAGATGATGCATGTAACCTTCAAGAGACTGGAGGCTCCAGGGAGTTGAGAGTTCAGATGAACTTGGGGGGGGGCATTGGAGACATCCATGTGGAGACAGTTGTGTGTGGATGAAGTATGGGATATGGAACAGTCAGAGGGTAAATGGGGGAGGAGAATAAAATATGGAGTGTAAATAAATAAATAAATAAATAAAATTTTACAAATGGATTATTCTTGAAATAATTATTTATATGTAAACATGTACAATATTTAATGTGCCAAAAATGTTTCTTGATGTCAAATGGATTTAGATGTCATTTTCTTTCTTAAACTTGATTCACATCATAAGTTCATTTAGGCTCTTTGTGGTTTTTATATGTAGGAGCTTGGGATGACACATTTCCTATGTAAGACTGTTTTTAAGATGGTTGGTTGTGTTATTTCATTTATTTTCCTTTAACTCCAGTATTAAAAAAATCTTTCTTGATATCTTCTTTGACTCATTAATCATTAATTAATGAAATGTTCAACTTTTTCATCTTCACTTCATAAAGAATAGCTTGTGATAAATTTGAAGTTTTGTGGCTTTATGGTCACATAGGATATAGAGTTATTTTAATTTTTCTAAGTTTGTTAATATTTATTTTCTGTTCCATGGTATGGACTGTTTTAGAGAAGCTTCTGTGAATAGTACAATAGGATATATATTATTTTGTGTTTGGATAGAATATTCTGTATTTTTGTTATATATTTTTTATGTTTGTTGCCACTTAACTAGAAAGATTCTTCATTTATGTGTTTCTTTGTCCAAAAGACCTGTGTTAGAGAAGTTAGGATATTGTTGGTGTTTCATTTTGGATTTAATTTCAGTAAAATAATTTTTTATAAAACTGGGTACATCAGAGTTTAGTACATATATGTTTGGAATTGTAATATTACCTCAGTTAAGTGTTCACTGTGTTATTTTGAATTTCCCTACTTTGATCCACTAATATATATATGCATCAAACTATGGTGTACCTAATTTTATGAATCATGCACTACTGAAAAAATATAAATACATTTCATTTAAATAAAATAACACAGTATATTATGGTTTTTGGAAATATCATGAGTGTATTTTTTCTACCCTCTTTTACTACATATGCAGAAAAGCCCTCCCATGTTTCCAACTAGCGTTTTTATTTCATTGTATTCTGCTACTTCTGTATCTAGCCTTCATTCCCCATACATGCACATTAACATTTACTTTCATTTGCTCACTTAATAATATTTGGATCTAGGAACCAGAGATTAGAAGATCGTGTTTTATTTGTGTTTCTGGTTCTGGGTTACCTCACTCAATTCAGTATTTCCCAATTCAAACATTTACATTACAATTCATAATATTAGCAAAATTATCATTATGAAAAGGCAACAAAATACAGTTATGGTTGAGTGTCATGATAAGAGAAAGTGTATTAAAGGGTCACAGTATTAGGAAGTTTGAGGATTGCTGAGGTATAATATTGCAGAATGTTGCAATTGGAAAAACTTCACAGAAAAATTAACTATGGAATGAATGACCAAATACAATGAATACATGTACAAAATAAAGTCTACAGCTACCATTCAAAGAACATCATAGAAAAAGTGGCAGCAAGATTGTAAGAGTCAGAGGATCAGAATGCCTGCTATAAATATATATATGTATATATATATATATCTCCCAGAAATCACAAGAATGATACACTAATGATACTACATCATTATTGTTGTCTGAACAATATCTGAGGAATAACAACACCAATAGATAAGCTAATCTGGAAAGAGGAAATATTTTGGGGCCCCACTCATAGACAAAGAATCACTGGCAAATGTGGACTACTCAGACAAGGAGAATTGACCTTCTGCAGGACTCTGCGCATAACTGCTTCTCCAATGTCAAGGGATAAACCCTGAAATCCTGTATACACAAGCAACACCAAATAGATTCATCAGATTTGTATTTATATTTTTATGCATTTATACAAATATAACAATAACAATTTTGCAAAAATAATATCATGATTTTAAAGGGAATTGGGTGGATGCATGTAGTTGAAGGGAGAAAGGAGAGAGGAAGATGCAGTTATATTTTATTTTTAAAAATAAATATATATTTTGAAAAATGATAAACATTAAAAGCTAAGATGCATAAGTAAGAATGAACATATGGAACCTGTTTTTCTGAATCTGAGTTACCTACTTAAATAAGGTTGATTTCTAGATCAATCAATTATGTCTGAGGAAATTCTATTGTAATGTGTGCATGTGTGTGTGTGTGTGTGTATACATTGTCATTATTCATATATTCATATATCTCTTGTTAGATGTCAATGATAATTCTACTTCCTTGCTTTTGTGTATAGTGGAACATTAAGATTGAATGTGAATTACTCTAGTATATAAAGCACTCTTGGTAAATGCTCAGTAGTGGCATTGTAAAGTTATATAATAGTTCTAATTTAAAAGTTTTAAGAAACTTACATATTATCTCCATAAATGCCTCACCATTTCACATCACCACAAGTGAAGAATAATGTTCTTTTAACAGAAAGTTTTAGTATTAATATACTTATAATCATTATATTATGTTAGTTTCTGAAATTCTTTTTAAAGGAAAGTATGTTTTTATTTTACAGTATAACTCTGAGATGAAATGTTCATTAATGTTTCTTTAAAATGATAATTTTTATAAGAAGAAGTTTAAAGTTTCACATTTTCTAGGAAAAGACAGTCAGAAATTTTATATCCTTTCAAACATAATAAGGTTATTGTTGCTGTGTACACCATAGGTATATAGATGGTTGTAATAGATTATAGATATGTAATAGATAATATATCACTATATATAATAGAATATATGATCTACTATACATATGTTTATATATAATATACATATTTATATTGTGTATGTATATACATGTATACATATACACATATGCTATGCACACTCGTCTACTCCAGTCACATCCAAAATATCGGGGATAAAATCCTGATAAAGGATAAGAGGCAATAAGACTTCAAAAGGAGATCTGTGCCTCCGGGATTTCAGACAGTCTCGCTGGTATCCCCTAACTCAGACGTGTTCCAGATCAGTCTTTCCAATCGTCAACAGGGCCTCATAATTAGGCATAAAGCTACCCCAAGAAATGATTTGTAAATGGTTAAGATTGGGCATTGTCTCCTGGCCGACACAATGTTTCTAACTATCCTAGTTTAATGTTTTACGTACTAGAGAGTAATTGAAGGGTTTCTCTCTAGGACATTAGCTAAAAGTCGAGACTCTTCTCTGCCTGCCTCCAGCAAGAACCAGAGAATTAGCATAAGAATACCACAACAGGGAGGGCTCCACCCCTCTTCCTCCTGCTTCACACCTACCTACCAGACTCTGCTGACCTTGGTGTGGGGGTCTCTTGCCTATGTGACTTCAGTCTAATACTAGGACTGGGGAAGAAGGACTTGGACTCACATGCAGGACTAGCACTAGAACTTAGATGGGCTAGGACTCAGATTCATGCATCCACATTCTCCCAGGCCCAGAGTGCTTGGTCCCAGGGGATACAGCACCAGTTCAGAGGTGATAGCTGCTGCTTTAGACCCAGTATGTTTTAGATAGCCTCAGATGTACCTCAACTACTGAGCTGCCAGATTTACCATTTCTCTTTTGCAATAACTGTAAAAGTCTGATGCCATTTCTAAGAAATACATTTAGATCTTATACTTCATGTGTTGTCTCTTCTGTCATTTCTTTGCCTACACCTTGTCGACCCGACTAGGACCCCCCCCCCCAGTTTCTCCCGCGGGTTGAGGGAGGCCCAGATCGGCCGGCCCGTGGCACACATATATATTTTTCCCAAGGAAGAGCATACCAGCAGTTATCTAATATCAAATGGTCAGCCATGTAACTATATGTAGAATCATTATACAGATGAAATAGGTTGCATTTAACAACATAGGAATATATGAGACTGAAATGGGGTCATCAGCTTAACTTATAATCATGTTTATGTTCAAAGAGATTTCATGGGCCATTTATACCATTTTCTAATGAGAATTTTCAGAAATAACAAAAGTAATTTTATATATTTCTATCTATTCATGACAAGAGTTGTGAGAAGTAAATTAAAATACAATATCTCACATATTTTGAAGTCAGTAATTAGACACAATTTATTTTTAAGCAGCTCATGAGATGGGTTGCCTTCACCCCTTTTCCACCTACTATTTTCATATGTCTGAACTGATTTTCTTAATTTGAACCTAGTAAAATGTGAAAGTTAACTCTACCTGTTTCACACAAAGTAATTTCCAGTAAAATATAATGTAACCCAATAAGATGTAGTACGTTAAATATAGCATATAGTAGAAATTGTTGTTGGACTTTTTTAATATTTAGCTTTATTAAAATTTACATTTATCATGTTGACAATACCCAATGGTTCCCTAGTCTTTAATTGAATTTTATTTTGATATCTTTTGCTGCTTTCAAGTTATTCAAATACATTTTCTAAAGTGAGGTTAGCGACATTCTATTGAGTTATAAATAATATCTTTTTTTAATTTTTCATATTAGATTTATTTAACTATATAGCATATTATACAATTAAACATGACAGTTCTATTTTAAAAATTAATTACAAAGCATAGAATTTGAATACCTTTTTATTGGATATTTTACTTATTTACATTTTTTT
>NW_022196903.1:56821715-56829189 GCF_008632895.1 Mastomys coucha
GAGAAAATGGCGAATCCCGCCCGGATCTCTGGGCTAAGGCGCCTCCGGGCTGGGTGCTTCAGTCTCAGCTTATTTACATTTTAAATCTTATCTCCTTTTACAATTTCCCCTCCACAACTCCCTATCCCATCTTCCCTTTCCCTGCTTCTTTGAGGGTGCTCCCACTCCCAACTCAGGCACTGGCATTGCCCTATAATGGGTTATCAAGCCTTCATAGGACCAAAGGCCTCTCCTCCCAGTGATCCCAGATAAGGCCATCTTCAGCTACATATGCTGCCGGAACCATGGGACCCTCCATGTGTACCCTTTGGTTGATGGTTTAGTTCTTGGGAGCTATGGGGGGGGTCTGGTTGGTTGATATTGTTGTTCTTTCTATGGGGTTGCAAATACTTTCTGCTCCTTCAGTTCTTTCTCCAACTCCTCCATTGGGGACCCCATGCTCAGTCCAATGGTTGACTGCAAGCATCTGCCTCTGTATTTGCCAAGGCTCTGGCAGAACCTCTCAGGAGACAGCTATATCAGGGGCCTCTCAGCAATATACAGCATATCAGTAGCCAACATCAAACTAAAAGGAGAGAAACTTGAAGCTATCTCACTAAAATCAGGGACTAGACAAGGATGTCTACTCTGACCTCGATCTATTGAATATGGTATTTGAAGTCCTAGCCAGAGGAATTAGATAACAAAAGGAGGTTTGTTCAGGGGATACAAATTGGAAAGGAAGAAGTCAAAATATCACTATTTGCAGATGATATGATAGAATACTTAATTGACCCCAAAATTTATACCAAAGAATTCCTACAGCTGATAAACTTCAGCAAAGTGTCTGGATATAAAATTAACTCCAACAGATAAGTAACCTTCCTCTACTCAAAGGATAAACAGGTTGGGAAAGAAATTAGGGAAATGATACCCTTCATAAAAATCACAAATAATATAAAATATCTTGGTGTGACTCTAACCAAGCAAGTGAAATAATTTCTTTTAAAGCCATTATTGCTGAACCGGTAAGTCTTAGTTTGGGTTTCTACTGCTCTCATGAAACACCATGACCAAAAGTTGGGGGAGAAAGAGCATATTTGGCTTCCACTTCAACACTGGAGGCCTACAATGAAGGAACTATGAACAAGAACTCAAACAAGGCAGGAACCTGAGGGCAGGAGCTGAGCAGAGGCCATGGAGGAGTGCTGCTTAGTGACTTTGTCCTCATGTCTTGCTCACCCTGCTTTCTTATACAACCTAGGACTACTAACCTATGTGTGGCACCACTAACAATATGCTAGACCCTCCATCAATCACCAACTAAACATGTCTTACGTCTGTATGTTACAGAAGCATTTACTTAATTGAGGTCTCCTTATTTCAGATGACTCTAGCTTAAGTCAAATTAACATAAAACTAGAAAGGACAAGGTCCACTAAAAATAGATAACAATGGGATTAAATTTCATTATTTATATGAAGCAGAAATTATATATTGCCTTTGGTAATATGACATCAACATGTTCCTATGATCCTTAGCTATTTATAGAAGAAGCCAAAAATACAAACTGGAGAAGGCAGCATTTTCAACAAATGCTGCTGATCAAATTGGATTGCTGCATATAGGGAAATATCAGTAGATTCATACTTATAACTCTGCACAAAACTCCACATAAGACCAGATATGACCCAGAGGCAACTTGACTCCCCAGGATTTTTGACACAGGATATCAGGTGAGGCCCTAACACACACACACATACACACACACACACACACACTTACACACCCCAACACCCAGTGTAACTGGGAACCCCAGGACCCAGGGGACACAGGAACCCGTGCCCACCCAGAGGCACTCATTCCTTCTGGTTTGTACCTGCACCCTGGAGCAGATCATATGCTCTGGCTCTCCACTCATTTCCCTTACATGGAGAGGCCACTTAACCACCAGGAGTTCTGAAACATCAGTGATCACAGGATAAGAGAATCAAAAGATCACAGAGGCATCTGGATTCCCCAGGAGTTCTGACACAACCAGGATCACAGCTTCATAGCAAGGCCAGTTAGCATCAGAGATAACCAGATGGCAAGAGGCAAGCCCAACAATATAAGCAACAGAAACCAATGCTACTTGGCCAAATTAGAACTCAGTTCCTCCACCACAGAAAGCCATGAATACTCCAACACAGATGAAAAGACTCAGATCTAAGATCCCATTTCGTGAAGATGATAGAGGACTTTAAGAATGTCATAAATTATGAACATCTGTGCCCCAAATGCAAAGGTACTCACATTTGTAAAAGAAACATTACTAAAGCTCAAAGCACATGTTGGACCTCACATAATAATACTGGGAAACTTCAACACCCCACTCTCATCAACAGATAGATCAAGGAAATGTAAACTAAACAGAGACATAGTGAAACTCTCAGAAGTTATGAACCAAATGGGTTTAATAGATCACAGAACATTTCAACATAAAACAAAAGATTATACCTTCTTCTCAGGACCTCATAGTATGTTCTCCAAAACTGATCATATAATCAGACACAAAAAAGCCTCAACAGATGTAACAACAATGAATTAATCCCATGTATTCTATGGCTACTAACTAAGGCTAGACTTCAATAAAAGCAAAGAGAACAGAAAGCCCACATACACATCAAAGTTGAACTATTCTCTATTCAAATATAACTTGGACAGGGAAGAAAGAAAGAACTTAAAGACATTTTTAGAATTTATCTAAAATGAAAGCACAGCATACTCAAACTTATGGGACAAAATGAAAGCAGTGCTAAGAGGAAAACTCATAGCTCTGATGTGCTGCCATGAAGAAATTGGAGAGATCATATACTAGCAGCTTAACAGATCATCTGAAAGCTCTAGAACAAAAAGAAGCAAGTAAACCCAAGAGGAGTAGATGGCAGCAAATAATCAAACTCAGGGCTGAAATCAACCATGTAGAAACAAAAAAAACTATACAAAAAAAAAATCAACAACACTAAGAGCTGGTTCTTTGAGCAAGTCAACAATATAAATAAACTCTTACCCAAACTAACTGAAGGGCACAGGGACAAAAACCAAATTAACAAAAGTCAGAAATGAAAAGAGAGGCATAACAACAGAAACCGAGGAAATTCAAAAATCATATTCTATTTCAAAAGCATATACTCAACAAAACCGAAAATCTATATGAAATGGAGGATTTTCTAGACAGATACAAGATACAAAATTTAAATCAGGACCAGATAAATAATCTAAATTGTACCCATAACCCATAAGGAGTACAGATGGTCAGGAATTAGAATGAAGGTATGTAGCAGTGGTCAATGGGGAACTGATGGCAGCCACTAAAAAGTCCCAGCTGCCAGGGACCCAAGAGGTTCCCAGGACACAACAGGGATAACATTAGCCTAAATAAACAACAAAGGGGAGAGAGAACCTGTAGCAAATATATCCAGTAGATAAGCATGACCCCTGTTTGAGGGATGGTGCCACTTACCCATCTCAAAAATTGTTGGATACAGACCCCTACCTGGATGTCTCTTTGCAGAACTTGTTTGCTTCAAGACAAGATGTTATGTTCTTCAAGAAAAAACATCCTACCTTTTGCAGTTCAGCCAATTTGCAGGTGCTATGAGTCAGCCCCAGTTGGGGGGTTTCTTCCTTGTGTTTTTTTTTAATCCCCCCATGCTGCTCAGTCTAAATTGAGCAGAGAGGAATAAAGATTGGCATTCTTCCTTGATGAATGAATGAGTCTGTGCCTTTTATTAAATCCCCCAGTGTAGGGAGCCGGCATTCGCCATGGCAAGATGGCGCCTACTTCCGCTGTCGAGTAAACAACTGTTTGCGCATGTGTGTAGAGAACTGTTTGCGCATGTGCGTAGAGTGAAGAGACGCCATGTCACGGCCCATTCTGGGGCATTACGTAGGGTAATGAGCGAACAGCCAATCATGAGCAGACACGCCACGCTGTGGGCAGATACCCCGCACTGTGGTGTATATAAGCAGTGCGGATTACTGGCTCGGTCTCTTTTTCCCTCTGGGAGAGGGCAGTAAATGTCGTTGCTGCAGAAGGAACCTAGTGTGTCCGCGTGTCTTCTTCCCGGCGAGAGGACCGCGCGGGCTACACCCCAGGCCAAAGCCCTATTCTTGGTACCATGACAATGTGGGCATTGTCAAAAAATATTAATGCAGAATTGTTCCTGTCAAAAGGAAATGCAGGGACAAAGAGTGGAGCAGAGACTGAAGGAAAGACCATCCAGAGATTGTCCCACCTAGGGATCCATCTCATTTGCAGATACGAATTCCAGACACTTGCTGATACCAAGAAGTGCTCACTGACAGGAGCCTGGTATAGCTGTTTCCTGAGAGGCTTTTCCAGAGCCTGACCAATATAGATATGGATGCTCACAGTCAACCATCGAACTGACCATGGGGACCCAAATGGAGGAGTTAGGGGAAGAACTGAAAGAGCTGAAGGGGTTTGTAACCTCATTGGAAGAACAACAATATCAACCAAGCAAACCTCTAAATCTCCTAGGGACTGAACCACCAACCAAAGAGTACACATGGAGTAATCCATGGCTCGAGCTGCATATGTAGAAGAGGATTGCTTTATCTGGCATCAATGGGAGGGAAGGCTCCTTGGTTCTGCGTAGGCTCCATGACTCAGCATAGCAGAATGCTAGGGCAGTGAGGAAGGAGTGGGTGGGAGGCTTGCCCTCACCCTCATAGAAGCGGGGGTGGGGGATATGGGTTTTCTGAAGGGGAAACTGGGAAGGGGGATAACATTTGAAATGCAAAATAATCACAATAACAAAAACAATAAAAAATGAGAAAAGTCTCAAAAGCAAAAAAAAGTTCAGAGCCAGATGTTTTTAATGCAGAATGCTGTCAGACCTTTAAAGAAGACCTAACACCAATACTTCTCAAACTATTTAACAAAATAGAAACAGAAGGACCACTACACAATTAATTCTATGAAGCAACAGTTATGCTGATACCTAAACCATAAAAAGGCTCAACAAAGAAAGAGAACATCTGACCAATTTCTCTTATGAATATTGATGTATTCATAATATTCAATAAAATTTTTGTAAACCAAATCTGTGAACACACCATTCACCATGATCAAGAAGGCTTCATCCCAAGAGCCTTTCCTCCCATTGATATCCAACAAGGCCATTGTATGATACATATGTGGCTGGAGCCATGGGACCCTCCATGTGTACTCTTTGGTTGGTAGTTTAATTCCTGGGATCTCTTGGGGGTCTGGTTGGTTTTTATTGTTGTTCTCCTTATGAGTTTCAGACACCTTCAGCTACTTCAAACCTTTCGCTAGCTTCACCATTGGGGACCTTGTACTCAGGCCAATGGTTGGCTGCAAACATCTGCCTCTGTTTTTGCCAGGGTTTAGCAGAGCATCTCAGGAGACAGCTATATCAGGGTCCTGTCAGCAAGCATTTCTTGGCATCAGCAATAATGTCTGGGTTTGCTGTCTATATGTGGGATGGATCCCCAGGTGGAGCAGTCTCTGGATGGCCTTTCCTTCAGTCTCTGCTCCACACTTTCTCTCCGTATTTCCTCCAGTAATTAGTTTGTCCCCCTTTCTAAGAAGGACTGAATTATCTACATTTTATTCTGCCTTCTTGTGTTTCATGTGGTCTGTGGATTGTATCTCGGGTATTCCAAGCTTTTAGGCCCTTATCAATGAATGCACTTATCAATGAGTGCATACCTCCCATGCACACTTTGCGTGACTGCAGTTTATGAGGCAAAAAGCTTCAAGGAAGTGAGCCTCCTGCAACCCCTAACTCAGAGGTAGCCCAGATATGTCCTTGCAATAGTCTCGTGTGCTAGGTGTCCCCCAAGATATGATTTACTATAATAGCTAAACAAAATTAAACATTGCTCTCTGACCTCCACCAGTGTTCCAACATCCTAGACAAACCCTGGCTTGGAATTTCACAGGCAACCTTACACATTCAGACTAATTGCCTCCAGCATTGTTAGAGAAATAATGAGGTGGGTAGGGCATTGAAGTTTACAGAAGAGAAGTTGATAATCCCAGGGCAAGGTCAACTATTCAGTCACATACAGCAGTTGAATCAGTCCCAGGGATTAGAAGAATGAGACTTCTGGGACAGTCTCTGTTAGCCCAGATTAGCCTAGTGGACCTTTACTAAGGATAGGTGGGACCTTGAGCAGAGTGTATGTGTGTGAGAGAGAGAGACAGTGTACTGCAGATAATTCGAGATTCGAGCCTCTACCCTCCTGACTGGCTCACCTGCAGCCCTTGGGACTCCGGCTGGGCCTGCACAGGCCTACGCATGCTCAGAGCCCGGGGGTTCCTACACCAGTCCAGTGGAGATGGCTGCTGTTTTAGACCCAGTGTGTTTTAGATGGCCTCAGATGTACCTTGACCACTGAGCTGTCAGATTTTTCTATTCTCCTTTGTAATGACTGTAAAAGTCTGATGCCATTTTGAGAAATACATTCAGATCTTGTACTTCCTTGTGTCGCATCTGTTATTTTTTTCTTTCCTATTTTTTAAAGATTTATTTATTATACATAAGTACACTGTAGCTGACTTCAGACACACCAGAAGAGGGCGTCAGATCTCATTATGGGTGGTTGTGAGCTAGCATGTGGTTGCTGGAATTTTGAACTCAGGACCTTCAGAAGAGCAGTTGGTGCTCTTACCTGGTGAGCCATATCACCAGCCCATTATTTTTTCTTCACCAACACTTTGCCGACCTGTTCCAGAACCCTGTTTCTCCCTCGGGTGGAGGAGGTGAGACTGACCAGCCTGCGGCACACACCATGTGTGTTCCTTTGTGACTGGGTTACCCCACTCAGGATGATATTTTCTAGTTCTATCCATTTGCCTAAAAATTTCATTTAGTCCTTGTTTTTAATAGGTGAGTAGTACTCCATTGTATAACTGTACCACATTTTCTCTTATTCATTATTAGTAGTAGTAGTGAATAATTCCTCCATCCAAATTACTAGTTGGTCTAAGCATTTATAATCTTTTCAATTTAGTTGCTTCTTAAATATTTATTCTTCTACATTTTTGACATTCAATTATTGTTAGTTATATAAGTTATTACATTTGTAAATGGAAGCACATAATGATTTTTGAGTACTGATTGTAAGAAACCCTAATTGTTAGTGACCTCAGATGGAAATTCCATTATTTTTTATATAATCATAGCAACATTTCACTGTGCCTTTCTAGGTATAAACCTCAAAGATTTTCATGTCACTGAACTCTCAGGTCTGAATCTTTCATGTTTTATCTTTCCTGTGACAACTTCTGAGTGAACTGAGCACCAAATCACCAATTATTTTCTTTTATCATGCCTATCATAAGAACTAAAGTTGATAGATCTGGCATCTCTAAGATGGCGTGACTTACCATTGTCGCGACCACCCTCGACCAGCAAGAATGACGCAACACTCTCTCGGGCTCTTCTCATGCAGTTTA
>NW_022196903.1:56829200-56873736 GCF_008632895.1 Mastomys coucha
CATCAGACTGGCGGGGGGCGGCGGCCAGCGCCATCTTTGAGGTGCGGTGCTTCGCAGCTCTCCACATACCATTACTGCTTTTAAGGGCCCTGCTGTACCTTCTTGTGTCTTAATATTCACACACTGAGATGGATTTGGCATGACTTCAACATTGTGATACATAACAACCATAATCATTCTGGAGTCACCACAGTCTATTTTCTCACACATTTTCCTTGCTAAAATTATGAGAACTACAGTGGTGCATGGGACTTCATGACCACAGTCAAATACTGTCAACACCAGAACCATGTATGAAATTTTGACAATGGGCTGATACAGACCAGATAAGATGGAGTATAGATTATTTTTGTCTAAATCACTCTATATGTCCCTTCCCTCTGAGCATTGAGAGGACATATTGGTTTTACCTCCTTATTTTTATTTTTATTTTATTTTATTTTTTTACTATGTCTATGTTCCTGACAAATGTATTTTGTCCAGTTCCAGATCAGTTTGCTTCTGTTTGGTTTCTAGTCATTTTGTATGTGTAGTGGTAAGGTCTACGGAACATTAATTCAGAATATATTACATTTATGTGGTATGTTTTATTCAATATCTTTTTGACACAATGCTTAGAAAGCTCAAAATGATTTTGAATCAAACACAAAGAACAGCCTTGCTTTATTTTATAATACAGAATAATATCTGAAAAGATATATTGAAAATCTATTTGTGTAACTAGATACATAATCTAGATCTGAGTTTAAAAAATGAAATTATTTTGCAAGTGTATTTTCCTTAAATGTTTATGTACATTTTTATTTTCAGAGATCATTGAATAAAGCAAAATTAGTGGAATAGTATTTTCTAAATATTTTATTTCCATTCCTGTACTACATGTATAATCTTTTTTTATTTTTCTAATATTTGTGAAAAGAACTCACTTTATACAGTAATAAAATTGAAAACTATAATGGAAATGCACACACATACACATACATACCATCCTGGGAGCTAGAGTTGTGAGAAATATGAGTAAAGGATCATAATCAATGAAAACAGGGAGGCAAACAGAACTACTGGTAGAACTTATTTCATATATGATAAAGGCTCCAATGTTTGGTTTTATAATAAAAATGTGTCTCTTAGTACTGTGACTCCTATATCTTAAGCAGATGCTTACACATTTCTGACTTTCTTCTTCCTTCTGTATGAAATTAAATCATGGAAGAACTTAGCCATTATACAATGTGAAAGTTCTGCAAGTTTGAAGTCCTGATGTGACATGAGTTGAAGAAACTCCAGTCGGCCTATTTGAGGAATAAAATCACTTTCAAAAATAAATCCACAATACAGGAGAATCTTCTCTCTTCTAGAAACTGCTGCCTTAAAATGTTTTCATTCTTAAAGAGGCCAAGTCAGTGATGAGGTTGAAGGTAAGGACAAGACAATCATTCCATTTTGTAAACAGTTCCTTCATACCACAAGTATCAGGCCTCTCTGTCTTCTTTCACCTTTTACCTCAGTGAACTTTCACCTCAGTGAAGACAGAAATCTCAAGCACAGCAGCAAAGATGAACTGCAAGTGTCCTGTAAGAACATACAGAAGCCATGCGCGGCTCAGCTGTTCTTCTGAGTCATACTCCAAAATTATTAGGTCAGGGAAATTTGGCAATGCTATTTGGTTAATGGCATATTTCATGATGTTGTTTAGTATCATGACAGATTCTTAAAATCCTCCTTATATATTTATTACTATCTCAATATCAAAGTGACGTTTCTCACTCCACATTTATCTTCAGTTAACAATAAATGTAAGACTTGTAGCAGTAATGAAAGGCCACAACTTTCTCAGGCTACTGTTACAGCAGAGAAAGATATTAAGAAGAGAGTGATGTAATTCAAATAAGAAAACAATATGATGGAAGAAGTCAAGATCCTTAACCCTTTAATACAATTATTTACTGTCCCATCATTTTTCTCACAAAAGTTATATCCTTATTATTTATGGCTTAAATAAAATGTTCAGGCTTTCTCTCATTTATGATTCCAAAAATATCACATAGACAGAAAATAATGAGTACATATTATCATATTATATATGAAAGTATACTAAATAGAAACAAAAAGAAGGAACAGGAGTAAGAGGATAGTCAGTGAGGTATGGGTGGGCTATGTGTTCAATATACATATAAATTCTATGAAGTGTATGTCTTGTACTCTCTAGTCTTTGTCTTCAATCCCTACATTTAAATATATTATATTCTTGGTCGTGAGCCTAGGCTTTAATGGTTGAGCCATCTCTCCAGCCCTGAGGACACACCTGGGCTATACCACTCCTGGGCATATACCCAGAAGATGCTTAACATGTTATAAGGACACATGTTCCACTATGTTCATAGCAGCCTTATTTATCATAGCCAGGAGCTGGAAAGAACCCAGATGTCCTTCAACAGAGGAATGGATACAGAAAATGTAGTATATTTACACAACGGAATACTACTCAGCTATTAAAAATGATGAATTCATAAAATACTTAGGCAAATGGATTGAACTAGAAATATCATCCTGGGTGAGGCAACCCAATTTTTGCAACAGAAAAACATGGTATGCACTCAGTGATAAGTGTGTATTAGCCCAAAAGCTCCAAATAACCAGGATACAATTCACAGACCACATTAAGCTCAATAAGAAGACCAAAGTGTGGGTGCTGTGGTCCTTCTTAGAAAACAAAATACTCACAGGAGCAAATATGGAGATAAAGTGTAGAGCAGAGACTCAAGGAAAGGCCACTCAGAGACTGTCCCACCTGGGAATTCATCCTGTATACAGTTAACAAACCCAGACACTATCGTGGATGCCAAGAAGTGCACGCTGACAGGAGCCTGATATAGCTGTCTCCTGAGAGGCCCTGCTAGAGCCTTACGAATACAGAGGTGGATGTTTGCAGCCAAGATTGCACTGAGTACGGGGTCCCCGATGGAGGAGTTAGAGAAAGGACTGAAGGAGTTGAAGGGGTTTGCAACCCCATAGGAAGAACACTAATATCATCCAATCACACCCCCCCAGAACTCCCAGGGACTAAGCTATCAACAAAGGAGTACACCTGGCTCCAGCTGCATACTTAGCAGAGGATGGTCTTGTCATGCATCAATGGGAGGAGTGGTTCTTGGTCCTATGAAGACTCAGTAGATGCCCCAGTGTAGGGAAATTGAGGGCAGGGAGGTGGGGGTGGGTGGGTGTGTGGAGGAACACTTTCATAGAAGCAGGAGGAGGGAGGATGTGATAGGGTGTTTCCAGGATGGAGGGAAACAGGGAAAGGGTTTGAAATGTAAATAAAGAAAATATCCAATAAAAATAAATATATTATATTATATATAATTTCTGTAAACTAAATTACATTCAATGTTTTTAAATGTAAACAGATTTTAATTATTAAGACATGATTACAACAATCAAAATATCCATGTCAAATGCATACACATGACAACATTTAATACAGTTAAAGTGATCTATGGGAAACTATTATCAGAAGCATCATGTATATGTTTTCCCTTTCAGGGAGCTGATTGCCTGGAACTTACTACAGAGAGTAAGTTGTCAAACTTATAATGATCCTCTTGTCTCTGCCACCAATGTTCTGGGATAATAGGCATACATGAACAATCTCAGAATGAACAAAGTGTTGGTGAGACTTCCAGAAGTAAAATAAATTTTGTAAAGGATATTTAAAGATAGCTGGATGAAACAGAAAATAATTGAAATACATGAGAACATCCATGGGAAAATATAACAGTGAATGTTTCTGAATATCGCTAGCCATTATTTTCATTTCACAAATGATTTATAAGGCAAGAGAACCGCTATTAAACGGGTATAACAGAGATGCAATTTGTGATAACTACATTGAGAAGAAATCAAAGTAACCTAGGAAATAAGATTGTTGAACTTTGTTTGTACCCTTCCCCCTCAGTTCCTGCTCTGCTGACAGAGCTGACTCTAGAGTGGAGTTTTCTGAGATAAAGAGAACTCTATTGTCCTGCTGGTTCTCTGCTGCTTCTGAAGTTTCTACTAGGAGCCACCACCTGCTGGACTGCTGAGAAAAGCCTGCTTAATCACATCAAAAGCCTGTTGCTCTTCTTCACCCCAACTGAAGGGCTGTCCGTTTTTAGTCAGAGGATAGAAGGAGGCAGTCAATTCAGCAAACCCTGGAATCCATACATAGCAAGCAGGACCTGGGCAAGCCCAGGAATTCCTGTACCTGTTTGGGGCTCTGTGGAGGAGGGATGTGCAGGATGATCTCCCTTGGAGTGCTGGAGAGCCAGTGCTGGCTGTCTTTCAGCAGGTAGCTAAGATAACTTACTTTTCTCTGGCAGATTTGGGCCTTCTTGGCTGAAGCTCTGTATCTCCATCCTCCTCCTCCTCCTCCAAAAGATATTTAGTTTCCTGTAGACAGTCCTCCTTAGTCTTGGACCCCAGGTTTCTTCACAGGCAGAAGGGGAGTATTCCAAGTTGAATGGCACTTCCACAGGATCCCTTGTTCTAGGATCCTGGTAATGTAGGACATGATTCAGTCCTGAATCTCCCTGGACATCAGATATTGGTTCACAGACACCAGGGAGGCTTGGGCTCTAAGCTCCACATGGATGGGGTTGCTTGTTGTTGGCCCTCCCCATCTCTGCCATCCCAGTCCAGGCCTGGGGAAAGGCCTCAAACCACCAGTCTAGGTACTGGGATGCCCTGTCCAAGGTCTCAAACAACTTGTCTTCATCCTCTAGCTTGAGAGTCAGGACTCTCTGTAGATTTCTTCCCTGTCGCTTTCTTTCTTTTTCTCTGCTCCTTCTCCTCCTCTGTCTCCCTGTTATGGTAGGACTTTCTCAGCAACCTGCACTAAATCCCTCAATAACTTATCTTGTAGTTCCTCTAGCCTCAGAAGCTTTTTCTTGATATTTCTACTAACCTGATCTATAAAAACCATATTTGTGCTCCTTACTGCTGGGAGTCATAGGACATATACTGATGGATTGCCTCATCTGATCCCTGTCTAACCTCACATACCTTCACCAAATTTGTAGATTGTCATGAGACCTGCCAAATGGAGCCTGGCCCCTTCAGGTGGTACCCCTTACCTTCTGAAGTCCCAGTCAGGTCTAGTCAGGGTAAACCCACTGTCGATGACAGCCTGGTCAATCGATGGTGCCCCCATGTCTCTGAATCCCTGCATTATAAATAAAACAGTCTCAAAGAGATTAATCAGCCCTTTAGAAAAGGGGGTTGGGCCTTCCAGTTTGCAAGTCGGCCAAAGAGAAGGGCCAATATTGTATAGCCTTATTGCCCCTTTCCAGAGGCCTATATGCCCTTAGTGAGAGAGCTACTGTGGTATCAGGGGGGTTGGCTCTCAGGTCTCCTCCCATTCCTCCCTCTGGTGAAGAAGGTGCAATGGCCTCAGTCTCCTGTGGACTGAGGAACTGGTACTGGCATTGGCAGGGCCATGGGGGCTTGGGTAGGGAGATTTGGAGGAAGAGGGTCTTGGAGTAACAGGTCTGCTGTTGAAGAGTCTTGGAGGATCAGAAGTTTCTCAGGTCTGGATCGCTCCTCCCACACTTCTTTCCTCCTGACAGCCAGAAACTGTGAGGTAGGTCTTGGGAAAGAAAGGCATTTATCTATGGCCAAGGAGGGGGGTCCTCCACTAGATTTTTCTAATTAACTACATAGGGCCTTTGGTCCAGGTGCCCTAAGGATCCTGGCCTAAAGACTCTCTCCTCTATTGCTTTTGATCACCTGCAAGTCAAACGTCCCTACAAGTGGTTTATTCAGAGAAACAGAGAGTAAATATCTTGTCTTTCAGTCTGTCCAATGTCCAAAAAAATGTCATCAGTCTAAGTCCAAGAACATAGAAGAAGATACCAAAAAAGACAAAGAAAAAGAATTACCATACAGACAACTCGACCTTGCTATGGGTGGGCATCCAGGTCCATGACCACAAAGAAAGAAAACACAGAGTTTGCCCCTTCCATGGGCCTAGTTACAGACACCAGGTGCTCCTGTACACACAGATAAAAAAGCCAGATAACAGTTGCTCAGCCCCACCAGCATCGTCGAAACAGACTAGGTGCTCCTGCACATACAACAGGGACCAGATAAACCAGGTTATAGCAAGCCTCCCACAGATATTGTCTTGCCCTTTCCAGAAGGAGCAGAGCTGCAGAACCTTTCAGGCTCCCACATGAAGGCACATCTACAGCACCAGACACTGTCGGCTCTCCAAGCCTCCAGACACTTGCAAGCAAAAGTTCAAACAGACTTACAGACTCAGATCTAGATGAACAGAAAGACAAATAGAAACAGTGATAAAAACTGGAGACCTCTGATTCACAGCTCCAGTGTGTTCCCACAAGGAGTCGATTCTCAGCCAATGCAGCAAATGAAAGACCTTGTTGAGCCTTAGCTTACCAGAGACCCCCTGAGTGAATCACATGGAGCCTGTTCAATGCAAAGAACATGAAGATTTTTATTCCAGTGCACTGAGGTCATCTCAGACCCTAAGGAAAGGAGGTGACCCCACCTAGCTCATTCAGTGAACTTTTATGTAATTTTCAGGGCAGCAGCCATTAGACATGATGTGATTGGTAAAACAGTATGACTTTTTAAACTGATTGGTCTTCAGGGAATGAGGTGGCAAGGACTTCCCTTGACTGAAGTTGGGCAAAGGTCTACCCAGTGATCTGAGGAATGTTAATTAGCCTCTCCTTTCTGGAGAGTTCTACTACCTTCCCAAACTTCCTGAGCTTATCTTATTAAGGAAATTCCTGGCCTCCTAATGTTTTTCTGAGGTGTCCATGTTTACTCAGATCTTACACTGCTAAACTTGGAAATGATGAACAAGAAGCCAAAGCCAGAGAATGTTCTAGGCTTTAGTCAATGATCAGTGCTTCCTGCCCCATTTGGAATCTACCGCATGATGATGTCTCATTCTGAATTACCACATAGGAGAGAATGGTTATCATCTTTGATGCCTCAGCTCTCATACTGAAGAATGTGTAACTGCTATAGGTATTGGTGAAACTAGGAAGCTTTTGACTTCAGAATAATTCTATCATGCAGTATTCAAAGTGATGGACAAAGAAATATCTCACATGTTTCCTATGGCTTCATATATGTCAGGTCAGCACTGATGTATGAAAAATTATTTCAAAGCCTCAATCAAGCTGAGTGAAAAGGAAGGAAAAAATCTCCATCACCTCATGTGACAAACACAAACCATGAATTTCCTTACTATTTCTTTAACAAAATGTAAGATGCATTATTATTATAAAAATATAGTATGAAAAAGATTAATAAGCAAGTTTGATCATTCTGAATTTTGTACTTGGTGTCAGTGAGGTAAGCATACACATATCCATTTAAATACAGTTTCAACAATTATAAGATACAATATTTTATTTTGGGAGGAAGTATAGAAGAGGTTTTGCTTTGTGTTATGACCATAATCATGAGTGCAAATAGCATCCTAACCTAATGAGGTAGACCAATGCCAAAATGTAAACAAACTGAAAAAATACTGAGACAAGCCCACTGGAAAATTGTATTCTCATATCAAGTGCTTCTTAATTGACAGTGTTTTTTTCTGGGTTTCTAATTTCATTTATTTTTTCTGCACTAGAATTTATTATATGAGTGCTTAATAACTAAGAGAGCAGATATACATATATATACACACACACACATATATATATATATATATATATATATATATATATATATATATATACATTTAAATTGGAACCAACTTTAAGGGTAATATATATATTACCCTTAAAGTTGGTTCCAATTTAAAAGACTTCAGCAGACCCTGAATTTCATTTCTATATAACCTTTTAATTGTTTATAATCTATATCACTTTGGGTAGAGCACTAGCTTCCAATTTTATAATTAATCTAAAATATATTTATCATTCTTTTATGCTCAAAAAGCTCTCCTTTAAGAGACAGCACCATAAAATCTTTGGTGAATATTATCCTTAGAATTCTCTTTTATATAAAGCCTAAGTATGTGGTATTATGTAAAGCATAGAAAAAAAACTGAATGTCATAGAGACTTGCTTTGAAATTTTATGCAAGCCTTCCTGAGGCATTTGTAGAAACAGAGGGAACATGAGCATATTTGCATGCATATTGCCTGCACATGTAACTGTTCATCCTCTAAGAATTTATGGCATTTTAATTTTCTCTAAAAATGTAAGTTTTGTAAATATTCTATTATATAGAATAAAGCATTTTCCATTTGTCCTTTGGTTCTCACAATATTTACACCCACTTAGTTTAACATAAACTTTTAATATATTACCTTCAGTTTAGGAATATAGATGATCATAATATTATTATGGCTCTTTGAGCCATCTTTCAGAAAATGTTTAGAAATAAATACCAAATGTATTTTGTAGTTGAAATTTTCATGGTAGGAAAACATAAAAATGATTTGTGATATATTTTAACATAGTTTTATCATTTATAGGTAGAAGTTAAAATGAAAGAAAAAAACTATTGCTTATAAATAAAGCTACAGAATAATATAAAGCACATTGGGTAAAGCACTAAAACTAAAGATTCCATTTGAAATACCATATCATTTAATAATGACAGTATTTATCACTGTTTCTAAACTCTGTGTTGAACAACCGTACATGGATTAAAAAAACTAAACTGTTCTGAAACTGTACATAATTAATTCTCAAATAGGCACACTTGAAAATATAAAATATATTTGTATGTAGCACATATAAAGACCCCCCCACACACACATACGCATACATACACACATGCACACAAACAGACACTCAGAGAGAGAGAGAGAATGAATAGCAAACATTTTTTCAAAATAATTTAAAGTATATAAACATAATAATATGGTATTTCTTAATGAATATTAATACTCTTTCAATGTCATTATTGAATTTCGGTGGCTCTTATTTATGTAAAAATACAGCTATTTGAAATATCCAATGTCTTCTTAAACCATTCATAATAATGAAATGGCTAATTATGATTTAGGTTAACCAATATAAGAAGCTGTGATGAAATAACTCTGCTGCCAATATACTGTATAAGTCAGATATTGGGTGTTAAGTGTAGCAATAAGAATTTATGGAAGATACACCTAAACTGTAGACAGTACTATAATTATAGTCTAGCCTTAGATATATGACTTCAGAATACCATTCAAAATTTTATAGTAATGTTTCTAAAATGAGAACAATTGGAGGATGTATTTCAGATTAAAAATAAAACTGCAAGCTGCTACTACTACCAAAAGAGACATAAACAATTGAAAGGCAGTATAGAAATGATGTTCAGGCTCTACTGACAGCTTTTAAAATTGGATCCACTTCTAAGAGGTCTCCATATAATTCTGTACCCTTAGTCATTATGCACTCATGTAATAATAAGTTATAATATAGGGTGATAGAATCTGAAACCCAGGAAAAGAACTGTCAATCAATATTATTCCTAACACTAGATAATGGTTGCAAACCTGCTTGTCTCATTATTGTTTCATTCTTTTTGTTGCTGTTGTTTCAATTTTGGCATTGCTCTACCTTCTTGTGAACTATTTATCAAAAGGCACCATATTTGTATTAAAATTATAGAGAATTTTTTCATCAATTTTATTTATCAAATAGTATACAGGATATATATTTTACATCAAGAACCACACCAAAACTGCAGGTAAAAAGATACCTGGTGCACATTTTGGAGAATATACTGTATCCTCCTGACTGCAAACATGAGTGAGTTATTCAACTTGGAATGTCTTTAATATTTCTTAGGTTGTTTTAAAAGAAAACTGGGCAAAAAATGGACTTCTGATGTAAAACCTAAAAGTAAAATTAAAACATTAGCAAAGAGAAAAATGTAGGAGAGTTTGTTTGTGTCTTATAGCAGAGAACAGCTAAATAGGTGAAAGCTGCACAAATACAGCATTCGATATCACAAATATCACTTAGGTTCAGCAGTTAAGATTTTGTATATCATAATATGGACACTGTCATTGGGCAAATATTCATCACATAATTATATTGTCACTGTCTAAACCTGTCACTTCATGTTTACTACAAGTCAAATATTAAAAAATCAAATATTAGAAAAATCAATGAATATTTAATTTTGAGACAAGTAAAATTGTAAGGGTTAACAGGCACATAATAGGATGTTTGACTTCATTGTGACAATGAATTTTCAATAGCAATTGAACCTCACTGTCCATTTCCATGTCCATTGCATAGCTACTTATTTGTGAGTGAGATGATGGTAAGTATTGGTGAGAATGTAGGTGATTGGAAGTATTGTGAGGTGTATGCATAGGTTATTGTAGCATTATAGGGAGCTAGAAAGCATGAGTCACAAATTTTCACATAGCATATTACATGGAAATCTACTGAAATAATTCTATTAATTGAGTTTGTCAGGTCTAACTATCTTTTTAGCTGATGTCATGTTCATGACTTCTGATCAAAGTCAATAATGGCCCTAATTTGTCTCCATCAACAACAAATTTTATCACTATAAATTTGGCTTTTTTCATAATCAATCATCTTAATTATATAATATTTTATGGGAGGTATGAATAGTATCATCTATAAGTTGTATTTTTCTACTAAAGTGTACTAATTTTTATCAATAGATGCACTGAAACAACACTAGCCTCATATAAACTAGTCTCATATAAAACTGATGCTTTCTACCAATAATTAGTTAACATAAACCATAGGTCAAAGATGTAAATATCCATAGAGAAAGGGGGTTCGGATTTTCCCTAATGTTGTGAACCGGTAATACAGTTTCTCATGTTGTGGTAACCACCTACCATAAAATTATTCTTGTTGCTATTTAATAACTGTAATGTTGCTACTATTATGAATCATAATGTAAATATGTGATATGTAACACCTGTGAGAGAATACTTGAAATCCCTCAAAGGTGTTGTAACCAACAGATTGAGATAAGAACCAGTGATGTAGAACAGTTGAAGTCAGGCAAGCTCAGATGGAATTTACACATAGATATTTGATAGACATCCTTCCTGGTGTTTCATCTTTTGTTTTTGTCTACATTCCATCCACTTGGGTAGCACTAAATGCCAGCTCCTATTTTCAAGTCAATACTATGACATTTTTTGAATTCCCAGAATCCTAGGTTATATGGTAATGGATTTCCACAAAGAATGTGCCATCAGATAACCTTGTCAGATCCTGGCAGCCACTATCACTAATATCCCAGGTAAAACATGGAGAAAAGCAAAACTACAATCCCAATTTTTGGCACATGAAGTTCCAAGGTTTCAGTCCTTTTGAAGGGTCCGACCACTGGATCCAGTATCTGAAGAGAATCTCTGAGGTACATATATATATATATTCTATCAATGCTATCAATGACTGAGGCCAGACCTGAAGACCAAGGAGGAGATCCTGGATCAGCTGGTGTTGGAGTAGTTCCTAATCTGCATGCAGCTAAAGCTGCAGGCCTTAGTGAAGGAGAGCAGAGTGAACAGCTACAAAGACCTGGAAAAGATGCTGAGGGATTGGAAAGGCCACAATTGGTCCATAATCTACTCCCAAGGACAGGCATACCTCCATCCGGATCCCAGTGTTGAGAAGGCTGAAGCCGCAGAGGATAAATGGGCTCTTATGGATTTATCCCAAGATCATCTATCAAAAGGAAATGAGGAGTCTCTTAACAGAGGCCAGGTCAGCTGGGAGCTGCAGAACCTCACAGAAACTGAAGAGCCATCCACTATCAGGAAGAAGACATTTTGCTGGGAGTAATTCCTGAGAGGAGACAGACAGACTACCTGAGACCTGAGCAGAGCCTGGGGAATGACTCAGTTTCTGACTAGGAAGAGGCAGAGGCATCTGTGTTTGTTGCTCAGGACCCTCATCTGACACTGGGTCCTGGTGAGGTGCAAGCTGGTTCTCTCAGAGTAAAAGGTGCCGTGCTGCCCTAAGAAGACACTGTTGTGGATGCTCTACCATCCTTCACCCATATTCTGGAAAGCGATTTAGCCTTGAATAGGGATCTTCAGAGTCTTCGTGGTTCCCAAGGAACCTACATGGACAATATAGAAGATGGGTTTGAGGTTCTCCTAATCCAGAGCCTGCTAATCCACAGCTTGTAAACAAGTTAACATTCTTGCTGGCCAGGCTTCGTTTCAGTGTACTAAATGCAAGAAGAGGTTTCTTTATCGGTCTCACTTTGACCTCCACCAGAGGTCACACACAGGAGAGAGATCCTTCAAGTGCAACTTGTACAACAAGGCCTTTCTCTCTGACCTGAGAATCCACCAGTGTCCACACCGGGGAGAAGCCTTACACGTGTGCAGTCTGCGGAATGGAGTTTACCCACAGGTCCACCCTGCAGGGCCACAGTCGGGTCCACAAGAAGGAGAAGCCATATGTGTGCAAGGATTGTGGGCGACACTTCTGCTACAAGGGCAACCTCACTGTCCATTTCTGCATCCATTGTGACTTGAGACCCTACATCTCTAAGAAGTGTAACTTGTCTTTCTGACAGCAGGGGACTTGGAAGCAATACATGAAAACCCACTTGAGAAAGAGAAATGTATCTGCGTGATTCTGGATTCAGTCACCCCCGCGCCCCCCCAGAAAGGCTGATTTGAAGTCTTTTCCCAGAGAAATGGAGGTTGGCATGCCCCTATTCCATGAGGTCTCGTCCCTTCATGGTCATTGTATAGAGTGTTCATTGGTGGTCTGTTTGACTATGACCTGTGGGTTTTCATTTATTTGAGATAGGGTTAGAACATATATAATAAAAGTTAAAAGTTTTAAAATTAAATTTTCACTTACGTTATTCATCTATTCTTCGATATGCCTATTTATTTTGAGACAGGGTCTATGTAGCCCTGGCTATCCTAAAGCTCATTATGTAGAGACCAGTGTGGTCTCTAGATCAGAGATCCTCCTGTGTGCCTCTGGAGCCGTGGGATTAAAGGCCTCAGGGTTTTTTTTTTTCCATGTGTATGTATTGCCTGTAATTTTAAAATATGCTATGGTTCAGTGGTTAAGAGCATGACTGCTCTTCCAGAGGTTCTGAGTTCTGGTG
Organism: Mastomys coucha; assembly: GCF_008632895.1. Taxonomy (NCBI): domain Eukaryota; kingdom Metazoa; phylum Chordata; class Mammalia; order Rodentia; family Muridae; genus Mastomys; species Mastomys coucha. Next base: position 56,842,299 of record NW_022196903.1, read on the forward strand.
TGTCTGAAGATGATGAAAGTGTGCTCATGTATACAATAAATAAAAATCTTTGTTTTTTTTAATATAATATCAACATTAATGTACTAGTCATTTTAATCCAAAATATCATTATTGACCCATGTGATTTATTTGATAGATTAATTGATATAGATATAAGCAGACATTTTCAGAAAGAATTAGAAATAATTTCTTGGTTGAAAGATATAATCAGTATAACCTTGAGGATTTCATACATCATAAAACAATTCTATTCTGATAACTGGTAAAATTGTGATCAAAGTTTAAGTGTATAAAATAAGAAAAATAGCTGTATGAAATGGTACTTTGAAAATCATGACAGAGTCACTATTAAATGAATGGATATATGAATGAATGAGTGGAATTTTACAAGTTATCAAAACAAATTGCACAAAAATATGGTTGTCTGTTAACTTAGGGTAACTTGAAATATTAATTAAAGGTTAAATATTACACCTCAAAATATGCTACAGAAGTAGATACTAATTCAACTTGAAAAATTTACAATAATTTGAAAAGTATAAAAAAATAGAAATAAACATTTTGTACTAATTATAAGATATAATGAACTAATTATTTATTTGAAGGTTGACGTTCTTCTAATCTTTATTAATTGAATGAGATAGAGAGCCTCAAATAGCTTAGAAGGAGTTCTGAAATCTGTAATAACAATGTAAATAATGATAAGTATTTTACTAAGTTTCCTGAGCCATTATTGAATTAACTTGAAATTACAGAGTCTCAGTCAGAAGCAAAGGGTAAGGGAACTTTGAAGAACAAACTGAAGAGCTAGGACATAGGTTAGTGTTTCTGTGAATAGTTTAGATGATTTCACTCAAAGTAAATTTCTTTTCTCTATACTCCAACGTAATGAGAGCACAAGAAATAATATTAGAATTGAATTAACACATAAAAGCTGTTACTACGAACATATCTAGAATTAACTTATTCAAAAGCTGCAAAAAAACATGCACTATGCATTGAAGTTTTTAATAAAAGTGCTTTGTATTAGAATTTTTAAGTGAAAAAGTCAGAAATGATTTTGTAAGGACCAGTGCATAAAATTTCTCTAAGATAACGGAAAGATGAAGCCAAAGTAGAACAAAAATCAAATGTTTAACATTCCAAAATAAAACTCCTAAGGCTTAGCTTTTCTTTTAAATGTGAAGCTGAGGATGGATTTTAGAGTAATAAAGAGCTTCCTTTCATATCTATTTGTCCCCCAAAAATTCTTAATATTTTCTAAATACCAAATTGTTCTATTGCTGATGCTAACATGTGCTTGTAGGCTATCCTCTGAGGAGTTCTGCCAGCCCTGACTAAGACAGAGGCAGATATTCACAGCAAATCATTGGACTGAGCCTGGGGACCCCAATGGAAGAGTTAGGGGAAGGGCTTCTGCTCTCAGAATTCCTTGATTCTCTATAGTTTTTGTGTCAGGTTAGGCCAATGTAAGACTTATTGCTTATGTATTAGTGTGTCTGCTGATATTTTTCTTGTTCTGGTCTTATCAAAACACCTATGTTTTGTCATCTTGTCCACAACATACATTTAAAAAAGAAAACTTCACATTTTAAATTTATGTTAAATTCCATCAATTTTCTTCTTAGTATATAAAAAGTACTGTTTGTAAAGCCATTTGATATTATTCATTTAATTTTCATTAAAAGACTCTCCATCCTGCATTTTAAATTCCTACAGAAGAATTAGAGTGGAGGTATGCTGATTCTTGAGCCTGGTTCTTTAGCTCAGAATCCCAGGTAAATCAGAAGATGCTTCCTCAACACATTACCTTGTGTTTCTAGGCATCAGAGAAATCAAGAATACCCACAACACTGTCTGGGAGTCCCTCAGAGGTTTGTTGTGCAAGATGTTTCTGGACTGATTATGTCCTCTTGAGTGTGTTTCTTAATGCTACCAGTGTTTCAGTTGTAAACAAATACTTCTGTTGCTATCTTTAATAAGCCTCTAAGTGAAATGAAGCTAAGACTGGAGAGCTTTCTTTCTTTTTTATTTTAGTGGGCCAAGTCTTTTTGCTAATTTCTGATGATGACAAAGGAAGCCCCTTAACCTAAAAGTTAATTTAACAAAATCGCAGAGCACTGAAACATTTTAGGTTTTGTGTACAAGAAACCTTTGTGCTCAAACAAACTGTTGAGATACACATACAGACACACACCACACACACACACACACACACACACACACACACACACACAAGTGTATATAATATCTCATTTAAATCAATATATGTCACATGGTTTCAGTCTTCTTTATTTTTTAATTTTATTTATATAGAGAGTGTCTGTATACATGCTTGAAAATGCATATGCCATGGCTTACATATCAAAATCAAGTACAACTTTTGACAATCTGATCTTTCCTCTCATTCTCCCATGTAGGTTACATGGACTGAACCCAGATTATTATGCCTTGAGGCAGGTGGCTTTATCCAACGAAGCATCTTACCCTGTCGATATCTGCATTTTTTAATAGAAGTCCTATTTTATTATTTGTATATCATACTTCATGGTATATACCTTGGTCAACATTAGAGTCATACTGGTTTACTGTTTAACAAGCATTCAGTTTGTTGCCATGTCTTTAATACTATCCTAATCTCCAAGCAAAATGTTCTCATGTTAAGTGAGCTAGTGGAAGCCTCCATCCACAGGCAGCAAAGACTGATCTTGGGATCCAAATCACCATGGATTTCTTCTCATGGAAGGATGGCAGAGCCTCCGTGGTAGAGAATCAATGTTTGAACTGCAGAGTTGAGAGCATGCCTTTGAACTAGGTTATCTGTGGACAGAATGCAGCAAGCAGCACTATAGCCTATGGAAACTAGAGGATTCATGCCCAGATAAGTAAAGATTGTAAGAACTTAGGGTACTCTGATTTCTCCTTGCTTGATTTATTTCCAGGGGCAGAAATAAATAAAAAATAAAAATAAAAGGCAGAAGTCCTGACTGGATTCTACAGGGAGCTTAACAAAGTTTAAGATGTATAAATGACAATAAAATGTATCAATGGCATTGACTGATTGACAATGAGGCAATGCTCTTGAATGAATAAACTAAAGTGTGCTGTAATGATTATATCTTTTGTTTCAAACAAGATGGAACTCATTAGAGAGGTTCTTATTGTAGCATCATTAGTAATGATTGCAGTGATTGAAAAGATATCTTAGTTATTTTAAGTTATAATTTGAAAAACTTCAGAATTAAATACCTGACTAAAATAAAAATAAGCAAAAGGACATCCATTAAAGTTTTAATATTGTAAATTATAGACTGAGAAAATGCAAAAAAATACCATATTCTTAAATCAAGTGTATATTTTTTATTTTATAAAGGTTAACACAAATTTATCATGAATAATTAACTTATTTGTTTAAATCTGGCCAGAGTTGGTTGATTGTCCACAGAGATGCCGAAAAGCCCAAACAAAGCTTCCTTTCCTTCCTCTAGATAGTCTGTATTCTGTTCCTAAGATGTGGAAAGCTTGTGATTTTAAGAGTCCTGTGAAGATTTAAAGAATTTAAAGTCTTTTAAGAGGAATCATGAGTGATAGGCTTTTGCATTTCCTTTTGTTGGCTTCTATTGTTGGCGTCCTTGTTGGAGATGTAGACAGACAGACAGACAGACAGACAGACAGATAGAGATAGAGAGATAGAGAGATAGATAGCAGTGCAAGTGTAACATTAATTCAAGGTGCTAAAATTACTCTAAGGATAATATATGACTTCCATAAGACAAACAAACAAACAAAAATCAAACCAAAAAAGTTTATCTCTAAGCTAAATATATATTTTATATTTTGTTCTAACTCAATTATAAATTTAATGACTTACATTAAAATATTTCAGATACATAAAGTAATTTGTGTATTTTGTGTGCTACTATCTATCTATGTTGAAAACCACACTTGGGAAGACACTGGATGAGACAGTCTTTGATTTATAAATTAGCCAGAGAGAAGCCATGGCTAATCTCTAAAATGAGCTGCTGAGTAGAAACTTTTACCATTATTCACTTTGAACATTTTTATGTAATAAAATTTAACTATGTATTTATTAATTTGCACATTTACTCTAATACACACAAGGTAATATAGTAAATAGGGAAATTATGAGGTGGTTGGAAATGGAAGTTTCTAGAGTTGATAAAAAACGTCAGCAGAGTTGAGTTGCTATAACAGACAATAGCACGTTACAAAATGATTGGTTGGAAATAGACCTGGAGAATGAGACTTTTCTCCATTGTTATAAAAAAAAAATTCAGCAAACTTAGCCAGAGGTCATCATATTTAAATTGAAATTTGAAGTATAGATAGGAACAAATGTATTTAAAAAGAGAAAGAAATGTATTTAAAAAGAGAAAGAAAGAAAGAAAGAAAGAAAGAAAGAAAGAAGGAAAGAAAGAAAGAAAGGAAGGAAGAAAGAAAGAAAGGAAGAAAGAAAGAGACAGAAAGAGCTGGGCAGTGGTGGTACATGCCTTTAATCCCAGCATTTGGCAGGCAGAGGCAGGTGGAATTCTGAGTTTGAGGCCAACATATTAAAAGATACCCTATAGCCTTGGTTAATGGATTCAGAGGCAGTTCCTCCAGCCCTCCACAATCCTCTAAATTCTGCAGCTATGGCCATATAAAGAATAAAGCCTTAAAAATGTGGACACGAGCTCTGCTGTTTCTAAATATCTAGCTTAATGATAATAAATGTTTGCTGTTTTAAAATCACTTCGACAATGGAGGAAATTGTTAGGATTACTTATGCTAATTTATCAGTGCAGTAGGAAACTCATGTCATTCTCTTTGTGAAGGACAGAGGAAAGAGTGAGTCTTCCTGACCATAAAGATTTTTACATTCTGGACAAAATTATCATATGAGATTCAATTTCATGAACTGCATATGGTAGATATTAAGGAAGGTCTTTTAATTCAGTCTGTATTTTCCTGATAAAACAGTATTCTGTCACAGTTTATGTCAGGACAATACAAAGGGAGTCAGAGTCATTCAGATGATGAATATCTCCCTTTGAGGAGACTGAAGTGGAGATCATCTCAGAAGGAAGTGACATTCTCACTAGCATGTCTGAAGCAGTAATTACGAAAACTGAAGAAGCACAGTTATGTGCGGACTCAGTGAACTCAAGAGTCATATTCTAATTTCTTATTCAGGAAATTGAAATACAGATGCTGGGGGAAACAATTGAAGTTAATGTACAGTGTTGGTCCTGAACTGTGCTTTTAGCCAAGTGACTTGTTCATACACAGTAAGAAGGCAGCAAGCTGCAAGCTAGAAAAACTGCTGAATAAAGCTGCACTGAGCCCACAGCACACTCGGATTCCTGGGGTCCAGAACTGTGAGAAACACATCACTGTCGTTTAAACCCTTAAGTTTATGGGACATTTATGAAAAGAGCCCGAGTGAATTGGCAGCATTTAGAAAGATTGCCTTGAAACATGAGGTCTGCAGGATGATCAATGAGGGAAAGTAGAGGTCGGGGAGCAGTTTAGAAAATATATGGCAGAATTCCCTCAAAGGAATCACAAATATTATTTGCAAAGAAACTTATTTACCTTCCCTTCCTTTCCTGTTTCTACTGCAGATGCTCTCACAGGGAAACGCTCCAGACCAGATGAAGGCACATTTAGTTTTGCTTAGTTGCTAGTTCAATATCAAGGAATCGGTGGGCTATGCTTCTCATGAGACGTCTATCCTTCTCCTGAGGCTGACCACGTGCCTATATCACATGGGCGTCTCTCCATGCTAGTGTTCTTTGACCTCCCTTTTCTTCTCAAAGGACCAGGATCGCTCAACTTCATCTGAGCTTAGTGACCTGTCTAAGGTTGTATCTTCAAACACATTCACTTTTGAGACCTAGGGTTCACTCACCAAGGTTTGAATTGTGGCGAAATCCAATTTTGTTCTCAGTGTCCACTTTTCTTAAGATGACTTCAGTAGGGTATTTCTAATAGAATGTCTTATACCTTAGGGGTTTTGTAGCACAGTGGGTCTTGTGAGTTCTGGAAAGGCTGAGAAGCCAGTGGCTGCTTAATCTCTGTGGCTGGACGCTCAGCAATCCCCATCCAGAGCTTTAGTCTTAAAGGTTCCTAAACTGAGTCCACAATGGAAGGGACAAGAAATCCCGATACTAGTGTTAGTGGAGGTCTGCCCAGAAGCAATGGCAAACGGTTTGCTGAGAGAAAAGGAACAAAGACAGAGCAACACACACTGTTTTGTCTGCATACTTCTTTATATCTGAGCCACCGTTGGGAGGTGCCTATAAGTGGAGGCTTGATTTCCTCCACTCACTTGTGCTTCTTTGGAAATCCTTCATAGAAGGACCCAAAGCTGTTTCTCATAGGAGATTCTGCACTCTGTCAATCAACAATCACCGTCATCCTCTCATGACTTTTTGACAACATATTTAGAGACTCACACTTAGAGACAACAGGAAGAGCAGAGTGGCCACATAGTTTAAGGCCTCTAACACTCTGGTTAAACCAAAAAAATGGTGTGCCTTTTGGTGAAGAAATTTAAATTTTGAAAATGCTACACTGAGTAATTGGAATATGAAAAGGCTATTACAAAGCTGTCTTCATAATATTTCACTTCTTTAAAATAATTCTCGTAAAATTTTCTCTGAAAGTCAAAATGTAAAAATCAGATGTGATATCATATGATATGATAGTATTGATAAATAAGGGATCCAAAAATTAATCTTTTTCTAAAAGTAGAACAGGCTATTACTAATGTAAACTGTGTTGATTATATAATGTATTTTTATAAACTTGTGTGATTTTTTTCATTTTGTTTTAGGTTGAATGGAAGAAAATACTAAAATTATTTGCTATGTAATTAAACTCTCACAAGCTGAGTCACTGGGTAGCCTTTTTAATGCAAATTTTATTCAGACAGTAACTTCTGTAATACCAATTAACATGCTATATTAATTTCCTAAGAATCATATTAAACATAATAATAATATTTGCCAAAATGATGAAGTTTGCTCTGCCTTAGTGTCTGATGACCATACCAGGCTACTCTTAGATTGTAAGAATATGATTACACACAAAGGTGTGTATAGCCAAGCTGTAAACTAAAGGTACCTCTCTCTCTCTCCCTCTCTCTCTCCTCTCTCTCTTTGTCTCCCTCCATCCCCACTTCCTTCTCCCTTTCTATCTGTCTATCATCTATATATCTCTTCTTCATATGGCATATTGCTTCTCAGCTATGAGTTAGCTTTCATGAATCCCTCCATGATCTATGATTGGATTTGGGCTGGAATTTGTGTGTTGTATTCTAGCCAATGATTCTGATCCATGTTCATGTGTTTAGCTTCAGTATTAGTGTTTGTTGCTCATAAGTTCTCACCATCCTCTGTCCTCGTTATTTCCAGAGAACTCAACCTAAATTTATTTTTGAGGCTATAAAATATTATTCTATTGAAAGTCTATCTTTATCTTAGAGGATTTACTGATATTTATATGATTACTTTTAGTTTGTTTTTCCTTTGTTATTAAGGGTGGTATGCAGATGGTTAAATAAAAACTTCAGGAACATGGCAATTAAAATTGACATGTCTGATTCTCTTGGCAGATATGGCATTATGGAATTCCACATGAGATGATTTTAAACCTTTATTTTATTTTATTTTATTTTATACTGTTTGGCTGGTGTGGTGTTTACTTATTTACTTATTTTCTTATTTATTTATTTATTTATTTATTTATTTATTTATTTATTTTGTAGGGGAAGTTTTTGAGACAAGGTTTCTCTGTGTAGCACTGGCTGTCCTAGAACTCACTCTGTAGACCAGGTTGGCCTCAAACTCAAAAATCTGCCTGCCTCTGCCTCCCAAGTGCTGGAATTAAAGGCGTGAACCACCACTGCCTGGCTACTTATTTTTTTATTAATCATCTTATTTATTTACATTTTAAACTTGTCCTCCTTCACAGTCTCCCCTCTGCACAACTCCATCCCCATGCCCCTTCCTCTAAGAGGCAATCTACTTACTCCTGCCTCACCCCTCTAACATCCTTTTTTGCTGGCCAACAAACCTCCACAGGACCAAGTACCTCTCTTCTCACTGATCCCAGATCAGTCAATCCTCTACTACAAATGTAGAAGGAGCCATGGACCAGCTCATGTATACTCTTTAGTTGATGATTTCATCCCTGGAAGCTCTTAGGTGTCTGGATAATTGATACTGTTGTTCTTCCTATGAAATTGCAATTCCTTTCAGCTCCTTCAGCTCTTACCCTATATTTGTCTTATTTATTATTTGTCTTAGTCAGGCATGGCAGAACCTCTTAGAGGACAGCCATACCAGGCTCCTGTCTGCAAGCACTTCTTGGCATCAGCAGTAGAGTTTGTTGTCTGCAGATGGGGATGATTCCAAGGTGGAGTGGTCTCTCTGGATGGTCTTTCCTTTTGTCTCTGCTCCATTTTTGTCCCTGTGTTTCCTTTAGACAGGAACAATTCTGCGTTAAAATTTTGGAGATGAGCAGGTGGCCCCATCCCTCCACTGGTGTCCATGTCTATCTACTGGAGGTGACCTCTTAAGGGCCTATCTCTGCTGTTGGGTATTTCAACCAATGTTATTCCCATTGCATCCTTGGAGTCTCTCACATCCCTGACACATGGGACTTTTATTTTAAACATATAATATAGCTTTAATTTTAATAAAACAAAATGTAATAAAACAAACTTTTATTTTAAAAATATAGTGTAGCTTTTATACGTGTTTCACTGAATCTTTAATTTGCTTTTCTTAGAATGTCAATTTTCACAATCAAAATCCCACCACCCTTTGAGCATGGGAATTTACCATCTTCTGGGTCTTTCTTCCAATTACTTCAGTATCTTAATGTTCTAATTGCACAAGTTTTCTTCTTCTCTTCTTCATGGTTGAATTTGTTGCAAAATATTTTTGAGATTATTTTGAATGTCACTATTCTTGTGGTTTCTTCTGCCTCTATTAATTTTTTTGTTTGTTTTTCAATGCCTGATTTATATTTTCTAACATGATGCCTTTCAGCCTCATCCATCTTCCTACAAATGACAAATTTTATTGCTTTTATGTGAAAAAAGAAATTATTCTGTAAATAAATAACATATTTTCTTTATCAAATAATCCATTAATGGATGGAAGCATTGGCTGATTTCAAATCTTGGCTTCAATAAAACATAGTAATTCAGGTATCTCTTTGATATATTGCCTCCATTTCTTTTGAAAACTAGTTAGTAGTAGCTGAGTTTATGGCAGCATTGTGCTGAACGTGTTATCAGTTCTAGAGGAATTCTGGCAAAGACTTTAGACTCCTTTATGTATTGGATTATACCATTTCCAAATAAAGGCACTTTGACTTATTTCCCATTTGTATACATCTTATTTCCTTTGATGCCTTACTCTTTTAGTTAAGACTTGGTGTACTATACTGCAAAGGATTGGAGAAAGTGGATATCCTTTTCTTGACTCTGATTTTATTGGAAATATTTTGAGTTTTTCTTTATTTAATATGAGGCTGGCTATGGGTTTGCAGTATATTGCCTTCATATGTTGAGATATGTCCTATGCATCCCTAGATACCTTAGATTTATTATGAAGTAATTCTAGATTGTGTCAAAGATCCCTGCTGAACCTCTAATGAGACAATCACCTCTTTTAAGGCTTAGGAATCAACCCAGAAGATTTTAAGCACCAGTGGTCATGTAGGAGACTTCATTTTCTGGAAATGATGGTGGCATTGTACACAATAATTAAGAGTTCTGTGTCTATATAACCAAGAACTACACACACACACACACATACACACACACACACACACACACACACACACACACACACACACAGTCCAGCCAAAACCTAAGCTCCTGGATCATAGAGAGATAAATGAAGTCTAACCCATAACTGCAACTGATAGCTGGACTCACATACACACACACACACACACATACACACACACACACACACACACACACACATACACACACACACAAATGGAAATAGGAGAATGGATCACATATTTGATCAAAACATACTGTTACAGAAATGAAATTCTTAAACTAATTATAAAAGTAAAAAAATATTCCCATTATGATTTAAAATAATTTAACAGCTCATGGTAGGTTATTGATACTAAATCCCAACATAATCTCCAAAAAAAAAAAATAGAAAGAAATAAGAATATTAAAATTCAAAACCTCTGTCTTAAATCTAATAAATGTGTTATAAAAGCATAAAGAGAAACGGGGAGAGGTAAACCCACATTAATGTAGGGCAGTGGGCAGTTCTGACAGCCGGAGTCCAGTAGAGCGGCCACCTCAGAACCCCTGAGACCCAAAGTAATTTGTTCATAAGGGACAGTAGGAATTCGATGATTAGCTCCTGAGACCAATGGCTCAGATTTCAGCCCAGACCCCTCACAGCGGCCCCTGCAGGAGATGTGTGCTCTATCAGGCAGACAATGCCTCAGACTCCCAGCATTCTGGCTGGACCTTACACACAGACATCTGACCACAAGCCAGGCATGCCACACCCCATACAATAAAAGGGCTGGTTTGCCCCCTCCTCACTCTCTTCTTCTCACTCTCTTGTTCTCCTACTTTTCTCCTCTCTTGCTCTTACTCTTACTTCTCCTCTTCCTCTCACTCTCTTGTTCTCTTGCTCTCTCTCTCCTGCTTTTTGTTCTCTTCTCTGCCTTTCTCCTTCTCCTCTCTCTCTCTTTCTCTCTCTCTCTCTCTCTCTCTCTCTCTCTCTCTCTCTCTCTCTCTCTCTCTCTCTCTCTCTCCTTTCTTTCTCTCTACTCAACCAGTATATTTCTCCTTCCTACAAGAAAATAACTCATTCATACATTGCCGCTTTTTAATTAAGGTGACATGCTGCAAACAGGTCAGCCCCAGGGAGAGAGAAAGAGTCCTGGGCCTCAGCATCAGACTTCTTGCCACGAGAGAGAGAGAAAGCCTCAGCCAGGCTGGGGCCGCAGCCCAGGTCTCTTGCTTTGGACAATACATTAACAAGATTACAGTAAAGTAAATATAATGTGGAACTCTGTTCCTAGTCCCCAGAACAAGGATCTTAGTCAAGGCTACACAGAAAACCCTTTTCAAAGCATAATTTAAAATCCCCAAATCACAAAAGCAAAACAGTCAACAGCAAAACTGAGAAGAAACAGAAAAAGTACTGGGACCTTTGACTTCCCTAGCACTAGAGGGAGGGAGTCTAATACCAACTGGAAACTTGCCCTTTCAGAAGGGTATGTTGAAGTCTTGTCGATCATCAGAAGCTAGTAGTGTAAAATTATTTTTTTTAAATGGTTATTTTAGATAAAGAATAGGGCTAAAAATAAATTCATTGCAGGTAATATATGATCAAAAGTGAAAACTGGAAGGAGATAACATTTGAAATGTAAACAAACAAAATACTTAATAAAAATAATATAAAATTGGTTAGAAAGTGGAGACATTTAGAAGCAAAAAGATATTCACAGAGATTTATGAATGATAAGGCCTTCGCTTTCATGGATATTCTCGAATAGCCAAAAACATCAACAATTGTAAAACAATAAAATAAAATAAAAATCATTAGGCTAAGGTAAACATAGAGTAGCCTTCTTCTTGACCTTAGCATTTATATTAAACCAATCCCAGACTAAGATGAATTTTGGACATTTAGGTTGCAGAACTGGATAACAATAAACTTCTATTTTCTGCATGAACTCAGAAGTTTGTGGCATCTTGTTACAACATTGAGTTAACAAAAAGGCCATAAGGCCTACCCTGTGACACTAAGGCTACAACTGTGGAGTTCCATGTAAACTCAGATATGACTCCAGTTGAGGACAGTATTTGAAATGGGAGGTGGAGATGCAGACTGCAACCTCTGGATTAATGCAGCAGGATTACTCTGCTTCAACTGGACCCAGAACTGCCTGGTTCTGTGAAATGTCTTCATCCTCAGAACAGAAGTGAACCTCTGCTTGATCTCATGTCTTCTACCGTATATTTACAGATATGATATTATGTAAAGCACTAAGATGGTCTGTCCTATTAAACAGGTTGTCTCTGTTATCTGCCTTCACAGTCTTTGCACCTGCCTGATGTCAGTAACACTGTCTAGCTCCTGATAACTGAACAGGCTTGCCTAGGAATAAAAGAACTAATTTTCAATTGTAGACTTCTCTAATTATTCATGAGAAGGTATTGGCTAGTTTCCAAATTCATTTTTCTTATTAAATATTTGCCTTTTCTTTTTAGTAGACTGCTTCAGAACTTCATACAATATATTTTGATTAAGCATACTCATACTTCCAAATTTTTCCCAGATTTACCTTCCTTTCCTAACCACACAACTTTGTGTCCAGTTTTTAAAAATTATTTCAATTTGTGTTGCTTATATATTCATTTATGTATACCCTTCTTTGTAGACTGATAGACCACCATGGGTAACACTCTTCAAGAAAATTGAATATTGTCTAACTCCAGCAGTTATATCCTGCCAATAGCCCTTCAGCTAGTAGTGTAAGAACTTGTCTCCTTTCAATTTCATGGTCATCTTATGCAAGCTTGTACAGTCCCTATGAGGCCATATGACTAACTGCTGAGTTTGGTGTGGCTTGATCCTGGGAACCTGACTTACACAACATGGGAATGAAGAAACAACCCACAGTGAAGAAATGACAGACACACATACATAACAGCTGGAATCTGGTGGTGGATGTACTTGCTTTGATAGAGGATATCTACCATACTACCTAGAAAATAAGTTCATTTATTATTTACAGAACAAAAAAGAGGTTTTAGATAATCTCAGAGAGATGTCTTTTAGGGGAATATTCCTAAGCTATAAAAATCTGGACAGAGGAAGAAATAATTGATAGTTTTTTTTTTATACAATGCTCAATAACTTATACATTAAGACAAAAAATGAGACATTCCTCTGAGGTTTACCTGGGGAAGGCTTTACCATGTAAATTTACATGGCTCTGAGGCATAGGGGTTCTTGACATGGATGTTTTCAAGTTAAGAACACACAATCACTCTGACTTCACACAACAACCCTGCAGTGTCTGGAAACAATATGGCTGGAATAACTGATATCAAATATCTTGAACTATAAAGAAGGAGCTTCCTTCTAGAACTTCATGTGGTCTGTGAATTGTATCTTGGGTATTCTGAGCTTTTGGGCTAATATCCATTTATAAGTGAGTGCATGCCATGTGTGTTCTTTTGTGACTGGGTTACCTCACAAAGGATAATATTTTCTAGTTCCTTCCATTTGATTAAGAATTTCAAAACCACAACCAACAGACTGAGAACGGTCTTTATTAATCCTACATCTGATAGATGGTTAATGTCCAATACATACAAATAATTCAAGAAGTTAGACTCCAGAGAAGCAAAGAATCCTATTAAAAGTGGGTTACAGAGATAAACAAAGAATTCTCAACTGAGGAATTCCAAATGGCAGAGAAGCACCTAAAGAAATGTTCAATATCCTTAGCCATCAGGGAAATGCAAACCAAAATAACCCTGAGATTCCACCTCACACAAGTCAGAATGAATAAGATCAAAAGCTGAGGTGACAGCAAATGCTGGCAGGGATGTGGAGAAAGAGAAACACTTGTCAATTGTTGGTGAGATTGCAAGCTGGTACAACCACTCTGGAAATAAGTCTGGCGGTTCCTTAGAAAATTGGACATATTACTACCAGAGGACCCAGCTATACCACTCCTGGGCGTATACCCAAAAGATTCTCCAACATATAACAAGGATACATGCTTAACTATATTCATAGCAGCCTTATTTATAATAGCCAGAAGCTAGCAAGAATCCAAGTGTCCTTCAACAGGATTGGATACAGAAAATGTGGTACACTTACAGGATGCAAACTTTTTTTTTGTTGTGATTTAAAGCACAAAAAATATTTATTTGTTAAGGTTGCAACTAGATGTTTATATCTCATCTGTCTTAGAACATTAATTAGAATAAATCATTGGAAAAAGAGTGGTCTTACTTTAACATGTCATAAGAGTGGATTATCTTGAGAATTTCTTTCAGATATAATATATATCAGAATATAATCTGTATTTATTTTATAATAAAGAATGATAAATTTATCTGGGCGATGGTGGCGCATGCCTTTAATCCCAGCACTTGGGAGGCAGAGGCAGGCAGATTTCTGAGTTTGAGGCCAGCCTGGTCTACAGAGTGAGTTCCAGGACAGTCAGAATTATACAGAGAAAACCTGTCTCGAAAAACAAAATAAAACAAAACAATAATAACAAAAAAATAAATTTTATAATTCTTAAAATATTGAAAAGACTTAGGGAATTATTTCTATCTGTGTTTGAATATTATAATATATCCTTCCATCTTTAAATTTAAAAATTAGACTTAAGACAGGATTATATTTACCTTATGTCTTTGGAATCCTAATAAATGAACGAGGGACAATAAAATCCTCCAAATACTTTCTAACATTTCCCCACATACATTTATCACTTTCTCTTAAAACAAATCTCTGGTCAAGGAAAAGATTTCTTAGCAATGTAATTATTATATTACCTGTAATTACCAAATTCTCTCAATTATTATATAATTTTCTCCAATATATTCATAAATATCACCATAGACCATTAATACTTACTAATAATTTAAAATAGTCATATAGGCAATTTAGTTAAATATATGACAACATGTTTAGATTTATATTTAGGATAATGTTCCTCATATTATATGAAGGTATATGAAGGGTTTACTTTTATCTAAGGACAATAAAGTATGTGTGGTTACTAAATCTCTTTTCTGCTACTAGACTGAATAAATTTTTATATGTTTTATTTATTGTTTACTATTTGTGACAACCATCTGCTTAGCCTTCATATCACTTCATTTTCAGTGAAGATGAAATTAAAATTGACAGAAATAGCTAATATAAAAAAAGTCAGAATCATTGGGGAGCGAAGGAAGAATACAACATTGCTTTGCATCCACACATCTTCATCATAATAACATTAAAAAAGCAAACACTCTGAGAGTTCCGAAGAGAAAGTTGTTATAGAAAATCATCTAAAAATCAATTGACAATATTAAAGTTGCATATTTATTTTATTAATGAAGAAATAAAGATTCATTATATAACATTCCCCTTGGATTGGACAAAACAAAGCTAACATTGAATTCTTTATCTTGTATAGAACTATAAAAATAAATTATTTTTAAAATTTTGAAGTCATAGTATAGTTTCAGCATTTTCCACTCTGTGTTCCTTCCAGCAAACCCTTCTGTTTGTCCCCAGCTAAAAATCCTGCAAAAGTAATGTTGCTTAAAAATAACATTAAACCATATAGTTATATATATCAAATGACAGACAGTCTTAGTAGATTATGCATTCTAGGTCATGTTCAGAAGGAAAATTATGAGATTATCAAATTGTTATAAATAAAAAACTAGCAGACATAAAAAATCTTGCAACTAACTAGTGTTATGTTGTATAAAATTATTTGAATATAGACAAAAAGTACTTTTATAATGCAAAGTTCTGAGTCCTATCATCATGCCGTAAAACAGAGGAGCTTCGAATAAATTATTGGCCTTCAGATATCGCTCATTTATACACGGCATACCTTTCTATGCCTTTGACATGTAGATTTTATTATGTCTGCATGCCTCTACTTTTTTGGTTAGTAAGGATGTGGCCATATGGGAAGGTTTGGTAGAAGGAAGTCAGTGGACAAAATGATGTAACTATATTATGATGTCAAAATTTTAAAAATAAATTACTTTCATAGTTTTATACAATGTATTTTCACTATAACAACACCTTTCTCACTCCTCTAGTCCTTCTATGTAACTACCATCAGATCCACATTTCCTTCTCAAATTCATATCCTGTCTTCTCTCACTACATATTCTAATTGATGAGTGATTCTAATTGATGCACTCCATATGTATTTGAGTATAAAGGTTACTACTGTAGTAACTTGAAAATGGGATTGTCTCTGAATAAACTGATTCTGATTCTCCCTCCTTCCTGTGTCTCTTTGTGTTGAATGGGAATATGTGTGTGTGTTTGTGTGTGTATTTATCTTGTTCATGAGATGCTATTTTGTAGCCATCCTCTTAGTCTTCTGGCTCTTAAAAAATCTTTAAGCCCCTTTCTCCAACATTTTCACTGAACCTGGAGTGCATAGGGTGTGTACGTATCTCCTATTTTGGGATAGTGATTGGTTCTCTGCACTTTTGAGCAGATATGATTCTCTATAATGTTTTCCATCTGCTACCAAAAGAAGCATAATTATAGTAAGCTTCTTTAATGGGGTGTGCAAGACATGTTTATCTAGGTAAGTATCAATAACTTTACAAGGAAGTCAGATACTGTATCTGGTTTTCTAGTGTGTTTTCAGGCATTTTTATAGCTGTTTGTATGGCTACAGTAAAAGAGTTCAGGAGTTAATCTCTACTAGATGAAGTCTAGAAAGGAAGAGATGTTATTTAGCCATTATTTGGTTTTGAGGGTAAAGCGTCAGCAGCTCTATGTCTGCGGGATCTGATTCCATAAATTGGTGAAAAAAGAAATCAACTATTTAATTGTTGACTGAACTTCTCTGTTGAGAGCGTTACAGAATGCAGATATCTTCCTTTTGCCAGTTGTTTCATATTTTGAAAATAAATCAAATCCTTGGATTTTCCAAGATTTCACTGGGAAAAGCTTAGAAACATTTCCTTCTTTGTTGATGTTTTATTTTGTAAATATACAAGTGTTAGAGTCCAACTAGTGAGGAGTCTCCATCTTCTACTTAAACAACAGGACAGGTGACTTTGACACAGCTATAGTACATTTTGAGAGATATCTCTGAGTACTTATTGTCTTTAAACTGCATGGGGCAAAATATTGACCATTTTGTTATCCTAGTCATATTAGTATAGACTGTCAAGAATGATTACTGAATACCCAGAACTGACACCAGTTCTGACATTTTTTCTGGTATTTTTTCCTTTTTCTAATTGGATACTTTCTTTATTTACATTTCAAATGTTAACCCCTTTCTTGGTTGCCCCCAGGGAACCCCCTATCCCTTAACCCATCCCCCTGCTTTTATGATAGTATTCCCCACCTACCCACTCTGGCCTCCCTGGCCTGGCATTCCCCTATACTGGGGCATCAAGCCTTCACAGGACCAAGGGCCTCTCCCAATGATGCCCCCTACAAGACCATCCTCTGCTATATATGCAGCTGGAGCCATGAGTCCCTCCTGTGTACTCTTTGTTTGGTGGTTTATTCCCTGGAAGCTCTGGAAGGTCTGGTTGCTTGAAATTGTTTTTCTTCCTATGGGGTTGCAAACCCCTTTGTGCCATATTTAGAAAAAACTTTGGCCAAACCAAACCCTTCCAAATAAGCCTTGATTTGATATCTATTTTGTTCTTTAAACCATTCCTTGTAACTGTTATAAAATCAACAACTCAGCTGATTTTATTAGTTATTTAATGCTACTGTATTGAACTTTGAACTTAAAAATTGTAATATACACATATCTGTAAGTTCACCTTTTACATACTGCATGTGAATATTCAAATGTTAGTACCTTGTTAGGTTTTCCTCCTTTCCTTCCCATTCTGAAAAATTAGACAGCCATCTTAGTGGCACAAATCCTTCTTAACTACAAGCACATTTTTCCTTCTAACAATTATTTTCCTTTTTCCAAGTTCACTTTTATTAATACTATTGGCCATAGTAATATTTAAAATATTACCATAACTTGTAAAAAATTTTCCCTGTGGGAAAGAAGCTAAGCAATGACTGAGCCCTCTTTATAAGGACTTAAAGACAAAGAAAAGTTCAATTTCAAAGAATTTATGCCTTGCAAAACCTGGGATTTTATCTGGCATACTTATGGAGCATATGCAGGGTCTTACTGAAAGGCCCACACGTAAATTAAAGGCGGCCTCCTTAAAAAGTCCTCCTTCAGAGTGAATGGCTTCCTTACAGTGACATTGATAGAGTCTCCACTGCTTACTCTTTTCCAGACTATATAATTTAGATAGTCCCCAAGATCACAAAACCATATGTGATTAGGGCAAACCTGCACATCAGTCATTGAGAAGAGTGTTTAGATACTCAGGTCCAGTGACATTGTAAGGCATTCTTTCTATGAGTGGGTGTCAGGAGTGAGTAAGCCCACGTGGTGGACTTTTGTAAACAGACACAGCTGACATCGTGATGATGGCAATTGTCTGGCTTCAGGCAACATGTGTATGGTAGAGGATAGCAAAGTCGATCATCAATAGGAGGAGAGGACCTTGGCCCTTTTAAGGTTCTGAGCCCCAGTGTAGGGGAATGCCAGGGCCAGAAAGTGGGAGAAGGCGGGGTGGCAGGCATGGGGAAGGGGGAGGCAACAGGGGTTTGGTTTTGTTGTTTTTGTTTGTTTCTTTGTTTTTTGGAGGGGAAACTGGGAATGGAGAAATTTGCATGTAAATAAAGAAAATATCTAAAATAAAAAAAAGAATAGTCTTGTACACCATCTTATTTAAAGAAAGCTTAATCCAATCAATATACACAGATAAGGAAAGGTTAATAAATTAATACTATCTAGGTACATATTGTTAAACTCTTGGGCTTTATATGTTATTAGTATTATTAAAAAAAACCTCAATTATTTTATTTTACTGTGATAGCCACATACATACTTTTGAATGAATGTACAAAGCAAAATAGTAAGTACAGAGAAGAAACTGTTCCAGAAAAAAAATCTTCAAAGTATGACAAAGCAGAAATCAACCTAGCAAGTTTTCTTAAAACTACAATGCAGAAGTTACTGTTGGATGAGTTTCTAAAACTCCTTTCAGTCAGAGGATCCTCTCTGTCATTTCCAGAGATGAGCATCCCATAAAATAAATGTGCAATGCTCTTATGTTTGCTCCAGTGTTGTTGTTCTCCTTTTCCCTGGTACAAAGTCAGGGAGATAACCTCATTCAGAAAGTGCTTTTGAGGACACATTGAGACAAACATGCTTTGGCCTGAAGTAGGAGTAGCTTATGAGTCAGCTCAAAAAGCACATGGAGGTTTGCCAGTATAGTATATTGTGGGGGGCAGTGGTCTGTTCAGGCAGCCTGGGCACAGTCTAGTATAAGTCTGGAGTTCCAGTGACCCAGTTGGCAATATCTCTGCCTGCAAGGGATCGATGGTTTTCGGCCATAACTCCTGGGACCCCGGCTCATGTTTCACTTCCAATCCCCTACAGCGTCACACCCTCTTACATGCAAATAAAGACTCTCAGCTAAAACCAATGAGCAATAACTGCTGTCAAAAATCTCAATGACCCCCAAAACTGTATATATGTCCTATCCAGGGAAGTAAAAGCACGTGGAAGATCTACTCCGTTGTCTGAGCCTTTTGTTCTAAGAGCTATAATACTTGGGAAGAGGTCTACTCTCCCAAAAGAGGGCCTGAAGCTGTGCTGCACTCCAAACTGGCTAGTTGGCCTCTGCAGGCCCAGCCCAACCTGACTCAGTGCTGGGTGGCATGGAAGACAGGGCAGAGACAGCCCTGCCCCTGCTCTCTTCCTTTCCCTAGAGTTCTGGCACCAGGTTGGGCCAGAGATCTCTGTTGAAAGCCTCCAGCACACAGGCCCACAGTGTATACACAAAATATATATGGTATTCTACACCACTGAAGGTTAGAACTTAACAGATTTGTTTTGTTTTGTCTTTTCCTGCAAGGATCAAAAGGCAGAGTAAAGGGTGGGGAGATTTACTGCTGAGTTCAGTGTTGACAGATTGGACCAAAAGCACTTGTCTTCATTACCTGCATACTTGTGCAGATGTGCTTGGCATCTTCCGGGAATTTAAAAGAAACAGAAAGTATCTCTTCCTTGAGAGTACTTTTTGAGTACAAACACTTGATTTTTAAGTGTAACCCCTTGATATTTTTAAACTTTATAAGGTGAGATGCAGTCAGCTTCCATTACCATGGAAGATCAAATAAACAGAAATATCTGTCCTTACCAGTATGTAACCTGTAAATATCGTCCCTGGAAAGACTTCATGTGATCAACTGCTTGGGACTCTGTACTTAGAAACAGCTTGCATTTGCCTGTAAATGGAAGTAGACAACCAGATAAACTCAGATGCTTATGGGCAGCAGCTTATCTAGCACATGTCAGTCTATCCTTTGCTCCCTGTAAAGATGTGTGCTTTTATGAAATAGGACTCTGTTGCTGCAAATTCATTTGAGCATCCTAGGTCTATCTATCCTTCTCAAAATGTCAGATCCCTGTGTAGTTTGTGAAATGTTGGAGACATATGACTGAAAAACTGCAAGTCCCTTTAGAAGCCAGTAAAAGTTTCATTCAAAAGAATTCCTTCAAAATATAACAGAATCGTTTTTCAAAGAGATCTGATATTCCATCCTTAGCCTGATATGGGAAACTCATTAACCTTATCATAGGGTAATAAAGCTCATCCGGATCTCCCATTTTCTACATTACACTATGTATTCAGAGAGCTGAAAATAAAGGAAGGGAATGGGGACTGGGAAAAGAGGCTTGGGAATTGAAACTTGATGCCTGTGGTGCAAGAAACTCCTATTGTGTTGTGAACCTTGAAGATATAGTATGACTGGGACGTTTTATAGGTAACACAATTTATTTATATGGTTATATTTTTTTGGTTGAATTAGCAAAGATACTGGTGAGTTCACAAGGTTACAGTAATTTTGAATATGTTACTAATCAAGATAATGATCAAGACATGTGGCTATGGACATAGTGATAGCATCACTTTCTAACCAAGTCACACAGTTGTTTCTATTATGATAAAGTCAACAGACAAATGGTGAGAATATCACAATGGCTATTTTCTGCCTATGGTGAACTCAACTACACAATAAAATAAACAAATTCCCCATCAGAACATGAGTCCCTATGAGCACTACCAATCTTGTAGATTAAATGTTGTTTACAACAACAACAAAACACACAAGTATTATTAGCATGGATATTACAAGAGAAAGTTTCCTCAGTTAAGTTGCTCCAAAATATCAATACAAAGAAATGGAAGCAATTCCATGGTCTTAAAGTAAGAAATGGAAGCTCATATAGATTATCACAAACTATGATTGTGAACACCAAATGATGGATTTCTATTTATTTAGATCTGGCTCTCAGCTTTGAGGTCTACGCTGTTGCGGGAAGGGAGATCATGAAATAAATAGATGGCTGTGATGGTGTGTCTAGAACCCATAGGTGGCACTATTGCTCTGGTAGTATATTGAGGAAATGGCCAAGAAGTGGCTGTTGGAATTTTGTCCAACCTGAGCATTTGTGTGGACTGTGAACAGACAGACCTGGAACTTTCCAAGTTCTTAGAAACTTAAGACCCTAAAAATCAACTCCTTAGGAATAGTTAATATTTATTTAAAACATTGGCAGACTGTGATGGTGCTTCTAACCAGTCAGAAAAAAACCCAAAAAAAACAAACAAACAAAAAAACCTGACAGAATACAATATAGACTAGAACCAAACCAAACCGAACCACTCTCTTTTCATACTTTTCCCCAAATCTTATCCATTTTCCCATGCTTTGTCAAGGAAATGCAATGATAATGGAAATAAGGGAGCAGACAGAGAATTCAGCATAGTATCCTTTAGTTCTTTATCATATGGTTCCTTCAGTAAGAGATGAATAGAAAAAGAACCCAAGAAAGTGGGGCATTGTAAGAAACAGGCTTTGCAGGAAGGCAAAGTTCCCTGCAACCAGGTCATAATTCCAAGTCAAGAAAGATAAAGGTTCATTCTGGAGGTTCTCCCCAACCTCCTACCTCCTGAGGTTGCCTGTTTCCATTCTTTCTGCTGACCCTCAGGGCTTTAGTCCTTTCTCCCCAACCCATCCCTTTTCCCTCTCAGGTCCCTCCCTCCTCCTGTGTGATTACTTTCTTTTAATGCCCAAGTGGGACTGAGACATTTTTACTTGCTCCCTACAGCTTGTTGGCCTTTTTGAGTTCTGTGGACTGTATCTTGGGTATTCTGGACTTTTTTCTGGGGGGGGGTGCTAATATCCACTTATTAGTGAGTATATACTATTCATCTCCTTTTGGGTCTGAGTTACCTCACTAAGGATGATATTTTCTAGTTCTATCCATTTGCCTGCAAAACTCAGGATGTCCTTGTTCTTAATAGTTGAATAGTATTCCATTGTGTAAATGAACCACATTTTCTGTATCCATTCTTCTGCTGTGGGGCATCTGGGTTATTTCCAGCTTCTGGCTATCACAAATAAGGCTGCTATGAACATAGTGGAACATGTACCCTTGTGGCATGGTAGGGCATCTTTTGGGTATATTCCCAAGAGTAATATTGCTGGGTCTTCAGGTAGATCTATTTCCAATTTTCTGAGGAACCTCCAGATTGATTTCCAGAGTGCTTGTATCAGTTTGCAATCCCACCAGCAATGGAGTAGTGTTCCTCTTTCTCCACATCCTTGTAAACAAGTGTTGTCACCTGAGGTTTTGATCCTAGCCATTCTGATCTGTATAAGGTGGAATCTCAGGGTTGTTTGGAATTGCATTTTTCTGATCACCAAGGACTTTGAACATTTCTTTAGGTGCTTCCCAGCCTTACGAGATTCCTCAGTTGTGAATTCTCAGTTCAGTCTATACCCCATTTTTTTGATTGGGTTGTTTGTATTTTGGTGATTAGCTTCTTGAGTTCTTTATATATTTTGGATATTAGACTTCTATAGGATGTGAGCTTAGTGAAGTTCACCCCCACCCCCCTGCCCAGGACTCAAAGGGAGGGACCCTAGATGAAATGCCTCTAGTGGTGAGAGGGAACTTGTAGAGCCCACCTTCAGTAGGAAGACAGGGAATCAAGTAAGGGATGAGGTTGCTATCAGACAATCAAAACTGTGATCTGTAATTGTTCCTGTCTGAAAGAACTGCAGGAATGGAAGTGGAGAAAAGCCTGAGAAAAAGAAGATCCAGTGACAAGCACAAAGTGGAATCCACCTCATGGTGAAACACCAAGCCCTGACACTATTACTGAGGCTATGGAACACTCACAAAAATGAACCTATCATGACTGCCCTCCAAAAGACTCAACAAGCAGCTGAAAGGGTCAGATGCAGATATTTGCTCTGAACCAATGGACAGAAGCTGTGGGCCCCAGTGTTTCTATGATTTAGGGGAAAGCTGGAAAAAACAGGAGGAGGAGGAGGAGGATGAGGAGGAGGAGGAGGAGGAGGAGGGTGACCCTGTAGGAGGACCAGCAGTCTCAATTAACCTGGACCTTTGAGATCTCTCAGACACTGGATCACCAACCAGGCAACATACATCAGCTTATATGAGGCCCCCAACACATATACAGCAGAGGACTGCTGGGTCTGGGCTCAGTCAGAGATGATGCACCTAATCCTTAAGAGACTGGAGGTCCCATGGAGTTTAGAGGTCTGCCAGAATGGGGGGAGCATCCTCATGGAGACAGGGGGGCAGGGAGGAGGAATGGGATGTGGAGTAGTCAGAGGGTGGACCAGGAAGGGAATAAAATCAGGAGTGTTAAAAAAAAAAAAAAGAAAAAGGAAAAGAAAAAGAAAAGAAATAATAAAAATAAAAAAAGATATAGGTAGTTATTATTTTTTATCTTCAGAGATTCGGAGACACTTCTGTAATATCCACTGAGGAGTTATCAAATATGTTAACAGAATTTGGGAGTATGCCTCATATATATCCTCAACTGAGACCAGAGAAATCTGGGACCAGTTTATGGTTCATAGTTTTATTAATAAAGTAACTTAAGAATGAACTGAAAGACAATGAACAACAATTTTGTTAAAGTTTAAAAAGAAAACATACACTCCAGCACAAGAGAGTTGCAAATCACTGCCTAAAGAAGGAGGAAAGTGCTGTGAAAAAGGCACTCGACTCGGGGGAAGGGAGGGTGCCATTAAAGCAGCCATGAAGCTCTGGCACATGAAGTTTGAGCAGCCTCATGGTAGTAAGCAAAAGTTTAATGAAAAAGTAAGGAATCACATAATATCAAGAAAATCATAGTTATTGGAAAGCAACAACAACAATAACAAACATAAAAATAATAAATGTAAAGTTGACTTTTCTCACTCAGAATGATGGGCAGATCCAGCCAACGTCATGGCTGCCCAACTTGTAGAAGTTGTTTCTTTCTGAAGTTCTTTCATTAGGGGTTTAAGGGCTTCCTTGTTGAAAACATCTCTCACCTGTGTGACTGGAATAGTCTATTCTATGCCTTGTAAACCCACTGAATGGAAGTGTGTCTATGATTTTTGTGAGCATGTTTGTTATTGATTTGTAAAAGGACAAATCCTTTCTATAATTTAATTTTGTATCCTATCATATGTTGAAAGTATTGATCATTTGTAGTTTTTGGTGGAATCCTTTGTATAATATTAAAAGATCTGCAAATAGAGATAATTTGACATCTTTTCTATTTGTATCCATTTAATTGCTTTTTCTTGTCTTACTGCTCTAACTAGGGCTTCTAGTGTTATATTGAAAAAAAATGATGGGCATAGTGATATTCCTGTCATATTACTGACCTGATTTTAATGATATTTCTTCAAATTTCTGTCCATTTAGGATGATGTTAATGGTAGGTTTGTAATGTATAACCTTTATTTTGTTAATATATTTTTCTCAAGTCATATTCTCTACAGAAATTTTGTCATGATGTCATGTTGAATTTCTATCAAAGGCCTTTTCAGCATCTATCACAATGATTATGTGACTTCTGCTGCTAAGTCCATTTATATGATTTATTAGACTTATGAGATTACATATATTGAAATACACCCAAATTTCCAAAATAAAGCCAGTATGATCATAGTGTATAACTTTTAGATGAATGTCTGCATTCAGTGTGGTTTTTCCTTGAATCATTTTGCACCTATGCTCATCAAGGATATTGATTTGGAATTCATTGGTTGCCTTTATATCTACTTGATTTGGTATTAGAGTAATTCTGGTTTCATAGAAGCTTAGAACTTCTCCTATTTCTACTTTTTAAAATAAATTGAGAAATATTGAGAAATAGCTGGTTAAAAGTTCAGTAGTAATTCTACTGGGACTCCACCTGTGCTACTTTATTTAGAAGACTTTTATTACTGTTTTTATCCCCTTCATTGTTACAGGTCTTAAGTTGTTGTTCTTTCTTTATTTAACATTGGTAGTTGAGATTTGTCTAGAAATTCAACCATTCCCTTTGAGTTTTCCTCTTTAATGCAGATAAAAATTTTAAGGTTTACCTTATAAATTGCTGAATTTTTGGCAACTATTATGTTTATTTATTCACTTCTCCTTTTATTAAATGAGATCTGCTCTTTCTTTGGAATAATTCAGCAAAGGATTTGCCAATCTTTCCTCTCTTTAAAGAATGGGCCCTTAGGTTCATTGACTCTTCTTCATATTTGAATATTTGTTTTGAATTCATTGATTTCTGTCTTTTAAAAGTTCTTTTCACCTGCTGTTCTCAAGTTCAGTTTGTTTTTGTATTTCTAGGCTCAGGCAGATCACTATTAATTCATCTAATTACGTTTCCTCTTATTATTCATTTTTTTAACATAAGCACATAATACTATAAATCTCCTTCTTAGGATTGCTTTAATTTTAACATCAAAATATTGTGTTTTTGTCCACTTCTAGAGGGTTTCTTTTCTCTTTCCTCCTCCCAACCTCCCTCTCTGGGCCATTCCTTAGTCACTGGTAAGTTTTATAATACCTGTGAGGTTTTGTAAGATCAAAAGATCCCTTTGCTCTTGATTAGACTCTAGTACATTGTGTATAGCACTTACCTTTGATGCACCTCAAAATACAGGTAAAATGATATTAATTATATTAATTTTTTCAGTGAAACTTGTTTATCCCTTTTATAACCAATTATTTTCTAAGTGTACAAAGTTACCAAAAGATATATCCCCTCAAAATTTTATCCACAAAGAGACCTATCATTTACATCAACTCATAAATTTGGAGACTGTGTTTTTCTTAAAAACAAGGTGCATATTTAATCAACTTATAGGTCTCACTAACCTGATGAAAAGAGGAGTAAAGGTAATATTTGGATAACTCTTTTTTAGCTGAGTTAAATCTCATCAAGTGTAAATTAAAAATGCTGGACTGGAGGTTTACATAGATTGTTTTCTGATCAAAGTTTTATGATTACTTTTTTGTTGTTCCTAAGCAGGTATTGTTTTACAGAAAATTATTACTTCATACAGAACTCTCTGTAAATAAGAGCCTAGGATTACAAAATTTAAAGAAATCTTTTGAAAAAATACCAATAAAAAGGGAAATTTCATCAACCTATTTTTTTAAATATACTCCTCCAATGCTACTGATTTTTGCTTCTTGCTTAATTTTAGCACTTAACAAGTGGCAGGAAAGATCACAATTAAATCACAAATGCCCATCACTTAATGTTAACTTCAGTGGCTAATTTTGTAAATTTAGACACGGCCAGAAAATGACATATTCTTTCCTTGCTATTTATGTGTTAACTAGAAAAACTAGAATTTCTATGAGGGATAATATGGTACCCCCAGAAGAAATTCTTTCCTCTTACTATAGCTTAAGTGAATAAACAGATTAAATAAAATCAATTCTGTCTCTTGCTGACAAGAATACTTTTCAAACTTTTTAATGATTAAAAATTATTGCTACTTTATCTATAATTAGTATAATGTCTTACAATACCCCAAATATGGGGCATTATGAAACAATTTTAGAAAAATGTAATTTTTGTTTGTTTGGTTTTGGTCCTAACAAGCTCTGTTCTAATTACTTTTATTTCATTCCTGCCACTGATTTTTCTTTAGCATTCTGGTCTTCTGGAAGCAGTTCTGTTCAATCATGCAAGGTATATTCATTTGAATTCCCTTAAAAAATAAACAACAAACTTGAACTTACTTTATAAATTATTGGGCTTCCATAAAATGTTTTCATAGATCCTAATTCTTTAGTAATACATTTCTTACCAATTTTGCTTGCTTGTCCATGCATCACATGCCCTACCTTAAAACTATAATCCTCTATCTCTATTCCCCATTTTTTTTATTTACATTACATGTTTTCTAGTATATTTTATAATTAAACTTCTTAGCTTAGATGCCAGAGAGAAGGTTGGCATATGGCTTTTTAATATAGCCATTCTTGGTACTAATTCTTTTTCTCATCACCTGGTCTACTGCCGTATCTTCCAATGTCCCATTCTGCTTGTGTTTTTCCACATCTGGTATTTTATTGCTCTAACTGTATCAGTTTTCAAGTAATCCATGTCATATCTATTGTCCCTTCCTAATCCCCTAATTTCTGTTAGGTATAAGATAAAAATACAAATTCAAACTAGAATCTACATGTGAGACAGGACTACAGTACAAAAGACTATAGATACTCAAAATAATTCCACACAGCAAAACACTTTTAGAGGTATCATCATCTCTGATTTCAAGTTATAAGACAATAATAAAAACATCATCGTAGTGAAATTAATACAGACACATTAATCAGTGGGAGAGGATTAAGTACTCACCTATGTAAATATTAATTCCAAATAGACCAAGGTCTTTTATATGAGACCCAATTTCCTAAAATTTATAGAAGAAAAATTGAGCATACCTTAACTTTCAGCAGAAGTAAAGATTTTCTAAATAGGAATCTAAAACATGAGGAATAAGACTAACAACTGATAAATCATCTCTCATAAAGCCCAAAAGCTTCCTTAGTCCAGAGCTGCTACTTTTCTTTCCTACTCCAACCTTAGCCCACTATGGATAATGGTAGAGAAAAGGTATTGAGCATCAGTAGAAAGCTCATAGGGGCAAACAAAAGGAGTCTATGAATCATTAGGTAGTCCAGAAAGTCTTTCAGGCCAAGGACAGAATTATAGCCAAAAACATATAGAAAGAATCACATGGAAGGCAATGCTGCCAACTCCAATAAAACTACCAGCTGTATCTTTCAGTTGTTGCAGGAAGCATGTATCAAAACTGCTTTCACCAGAAAAGGTGAAGCAGTAGCTTTCACCGCACCCCAGTGTGAAATGATTCCAACTGACGTGTGCCAAAGAATTCAACTGGTTCTTAAATCCTGGTATAAAGAAAGGAAGCAAGTTTTAAGCAGTAAAAGTGGAGACATTATTTATAGGAGATGCCAATAATGATCCATAGTGGGCTGAGGAGCATGATTCATGCTAACCAGGATTTTTTTGAAATGTTGAAGAAACCATGACTACATCAGAACTGTACACTGGTTGATATGATGATTAAATTGGGTGTTGGTGTAACAACCAAAGGTATTGTTCTTACAGAGGCTATTGACTGATTTCTTGAGACTCTGTTTATCATATCTGAGCCAGCAGGATGACAATCTTCGCATATCTCTAAGAGGTGACATTGGAAAGGCTCTATATGATAAAGATAACTCTGAGTGTGTTGCAGATAGACCTTTTGTAATAGGACTTGTGTGGTCACAGTATTGATGAGTTCAACTTCTGATCTTGATCACTGTGAACAAAATCAATAAGGTCTGCAAAAAGTTAGGAATCCCGTGTAAACCATGAGTAAATTTTGCCTGCAAAGAATTAGATGAAAGCTTGAGGATCAAAAACAGAACTTGAACTTGGTGGCATCTCTACTGTATTTGTGGCAGAGGCATGCAGAAACAATGTTTAGAGTCCCATGATGCCTGGTCATTCTGCACATCCAGTTATCTATCGACTTCTCATCACACCATACTGGGGTGCTCAAAAAGTGTGTTCATTTTTTCAACTACCTTGTTGCCTGTTCATTCATACTTTCTGCAGAATGATCAGTTTCCTGCCCCTATAGTTGGATTAGATAACTGATTGTTATGGGCCAAACAGCAAGCAAATAATATTGAACAGGTGGATATCCTTAAGGCAGGCTGGTAAGAAAATCAAAGAATGCAATTTGTAAGTAAGTGATTTTTAATTTTTTAAAAGAGTTACAGACTCCTACACTGGACATTAAAACAAATCAAGCAAGGTGATTTTCTATTAGGCAAGGCAAATTAAATTTATAAAAGAACAAGAATGTCTGCAGATTTATGGGTTAATGGATTGTCTGCTGGTATTTGGTGTTAATGCATTTTAGTTCCACATGCTGATGTATGCCTGAAATTCTAGAACTCCAGAGGCAGAGATAGCAGGATCATATTAACTTCAAGCCCAGCCTGGACCTTGTAGTGAGAACCTGAACCAAACAAACAAAAACTTTATAGGTAGTAAAATTAGTATTAATTTATTTCTCATCCCATGTATGGTGATTGTCAGGTATGTAACATTAGCAAAGAAATACCATTTATGAGACTGGGGAGATGTCTCAACCATTTAAAGTTTATACTTGTCTCTTACAGTGGACCAGAGTTCAATTCCCTGAATTCATGCTGTGTGGCTCTACTCCAGCTTCAGGAAATCCCACACCTCTTGTTTCCTTATTACATGAACTCACATGCAAATAGACATGGTCACACCCACATACACATAATTTAAAATAATAATAAAAATTTTGTTTGAAAAGATGTATCATTCTAAATGTTTATTTAGAATTAACATTTTTAACATAATTAACTGCCATAAAGCTAAATATAGTCTTTTATTGGCATCAGAGCCTCTGAAACACATGACATCACATAGGCAGGCCTCACAGACTTGTTGTAAGGCAACACCCACCATATTCCCAGAATCCATTGGGCTTACCTCCCACCTTTACCTGCAGTCACCATGTTACCACCCATATATATGTATATACATATAGATGTATATACATATACATGTATATACATATACATACACACACATACACACACACACACACATATATATATATATGTATATATATATATATGAGTAATGCTCGTCCCTCTATCTCTTCCCCTCTTCTCTTTCTGCCACCACCTTGTCTCTCTCTCCTAATTAAACCTCTTACACGTGGAACTGTTTGGACCCAGTGGTGTGTTGTGTCCTGACGAGAGCTGCCATTCTAACACATCATTTTTGATCTTCAATAGTGCAAGGTTTGAAAGTCAAAATGTTTATATTGTACATGGTCCTCTCATCACATGATCTATAAATTCTAAGTCCTTATCCAAGACAATCAAACAAATCAAAAACTGAGTGTTTTTAGACTCAAACTAGGTAACTAGCTAATCTCCAGTCATGCACAAAACTCACCTCCAATTTTAACAAACATCCTGAAGTAAGTTCTGAAATGTTGACAACATGACAGGAAAACTTAGGGGAAACATTTCTGGATAGGAACATAGAGGGTGAATTTCTGAATAGGACTCTACCTGCTCAAAACAGGCTGAGATTATAAAAACCATGTAAACAGGAATGTGAGGAAAGGGTTTCGCTTTGGGTTGGGTGTGACCTGGAACAGGCCCTGGAAACTAATGTAGATGTCTTTCAAAAAGTTAAAATAGGTCTCCCATGTGACCTAGCCACCTGCACTCCTGACCACATGCTCTAAAGTTTATATGTCTACTAAAGAGTTACTTTTAAATAAATGTTTATTTCATCTCTATTCAGAGTATCTCAGTAAGTATTGGGTAATGTCTAGATGTCCATAAGCTAGTGGATAATGAAAATATACATACTTATAATGCAATATTATTCAACCTATTTTCATTTAAATTGGAATTTTAAAGTGTGCAGGTAAATGGATAAGAAAAACAACAAACACACACATAAAATGAGGTAACCCAGACATAGACAAATGCCACAGGTTCTCTGTCATCTGTGAATGTTAGCTCTGAAAGTTCAGGTATGAGTGTTTAATTAGAAATAGTCATCAAGTTCAGGAAGTTACCAAATGTCCACGGGGAGGGGCTCCCAAGGGAAGTGAGATGGAACACTTTTGCTTTTCATCTTTGAGAATGTTTTCCATCTCATTAATGTATTTATTGATTGGAGGTTTGGATTCCTTTTTACTTTTCTGAGTTTATTTATATTCTAGATTTGAATCTCCTGTCAGATGTTTAACAAGCAAAGATTTTAATTCATTCTGTATATTGTGTCTTTGTATGGGATGTACTGTTTGTTTCCTTTGCTATACAGAACCTTTTTAATTTAGAAAGTCCCAGTGGTTTACTGCCATCCTTTGAGCAGGTACAGTCCTATTAGAAAGTGCTGGTTTATGAGTTTCCCTCTAGTGGATTCAGTGTTTCAGAACTTACTTCAGGTTATTTGTTAAAAATAGAGGTTATTTTTATGCATGATGAGATGTTACATAGTTTGATTCTAAAAGTGAATGTGTGGAGCCTGGCAGTGGTGGTGTACGCCTTTAATCCCAGCACTTGGGAGGCAAAGGTGGGCAGACTTCTGAGTTGAAGGCCAGCCTGGTCTACAGAGTGAGTTCCAGGACAGCCAGGA
>NW_022196903.1:56873746-56885639 GCF_008632895.1 Mastomys coucha
ATAAATAAATAAAGTGAGTGTGTAGTCTTGTCTTAACTTTGTAGGTTATATGCTTTTAGAAATTTACCAATTTCTCTTATTTCTCCAGTTTACTAAAACACAATGATTGAGGGGTATAATGATGATTGTTGTTTTGTTTTGTTTTAATTTCATAGGTACCTTTTCATCTGAGTATCTACTTTATTTCTCTGTTATTTGTTTGATTTGGTTAATGATTTATCTCTCTTATCTATATTTTTAAAAGAGGGCTCTTTGTTTAATTATTTGTCCTGTTTTTTTTAAATATCCATATTATTGAATTCCCTGATTTTCATTATTACTATCATACCTGATTTCTATCATATATTTACCTATTTCTTCAGTCTTAGGTGTCCTTCAAGTGATTCTCTATAGCTTTGCTAGGAGAATGAGTGCCCTCACTCTCCATCTGAACACAGTGAGTATTGTTTTCTTAATAGTCAGTTATGATGGTTTGGCTCCATTTAGAGTGGTCCTTAGAAGCTTTACATACATTATTTCCAATTACCCTATGTTAAATTAATTACTTCAGTTTTAACTTAAAAGTATTTATAGGAATATTCTTGAGAATATTGTAGATGTATAGTTTATTCACATAATTTTCCATTAGCTAATTAAGTAATTAATTTCCATGTTTTTATTCACTTTATATCCTGATAGTGGCTACCTCCCCCAATCTTTACCTCATAGAATCCCTACCCCAACCTTCCTCCCCTTCTCCTCAAACCTCCTTCCCTTCTCCTCTGAGAGGATAGAGGCTCCCATTGTGTCTCCTCCTACCCTGGCACATCCAGTCTCTTCATGGCTGAGTATGTCTTCTCACACTGAGTCCAGACAAGGCAGCCCAGTTAGGGGAATGGATTTGGAAGACAATCAACAGCTTGGGAAACAGCCTCTGCTCTAGATGTTGGGGATCCACATGTAAATCAAGATGCATAGCTACAACATATGTTCAGAGGGCCTAGATCCACCTTGTGTATGGACTTTGGTTGGGGGTTCAGTCTCTGAGAGCCCCAAAGATTCCAGATGAGTTGATTCTATTGGCCTTCTTGTGGAGTTTCTATGACCTTTGGAGCCATCAATCCTTCCCCCCATTGCTCCACAACTCCCAGAGCTCTGCCCATTGTTTGGCTGTGGGTCTTTGCATCTGTTTCAGTCAGTTGCTTGATTGAGACCCTCAGACGAGTTATGCTAGGCTCCGGTCTGCAAGAATAACAGAGTGTCATTAGTAGTGTCATGGATTGGTCCTTGGCTGCTATCTCCTAACCAACTTCACCCATGTCCTGATATCCCCCCAATTATGTTTTATTTAATTTTTATTCTCAAATATATCAACATCTGTACATACAATACAACCAGCTGAGCCTACTTAATGTTGCTTGTATGTGTATATTTTGAGGAATGGTCACTTGGAATTGAAAAAACTGTCAGAGTACTTGATTCTGGAAAATGTTGGTCCTGTTCTTAACAGTCATCATCTGTATTTGTTCTTCTAAAGTTGAAGGTTTGTGAGATTTTCCACATCTGATTTAGCACATCAAATAGTATTGTACTGACACTATTTGTATTTAAACAATATTTTTTATTAATTATTTTATTTCTTTACATATCAAAGGTTGTTCACCTTTCCGGTCTTCCTTCCATGAACCTCTCCCCACTCAATCACCCTCCTATTTGCCTCTAAGAGGGTGCTCCCCCATCCACTCACCCACTCCCACCTCACCCCTCTAGCCTTCCCCTTCTCTGGTACATCAAGCCCCCATAGGACCAAAAGCCTCCCCTCCCACTGATGCCAGATAAGGCAGTCCTCTGCTACATATCAAATATAACATATTGTTATATGTTAAACAAATATGGTATTGAGATTTCATAAGTGTAGATACTTGTAATATATAGAAAAGACTGTCTCATAATAGACACCTGATCCTCTGGATTTTATAATTTTTCTACACTTTTCTGCAAAGCTCCATGAGCTTTAATTATAGAAACTATAATGTTGCGGTATGAGTTGGAGGGGGGAACCCCATTGTTGGTTGCTCTCTATGTTTTGAATAGTTTTGTATTTGTTTGCTGGGAAAAATGATTATTTGGTAAGGTTGACAAGTACATTTATCTGTCTCTGGAAGTGTAAAGTTAGAAGGTATACCAATGTAAGCACAGGACAGTGGTACATTCTCCTGGGAGTCAGGAACCTTGTAGTCATGGTAGGTAATTGGATTTACAACATCAAACATGAATTGCCTTCTATTGAGTGAGTGTTTAGTACAATTAAACATTTTCTTGTTTTCCCCAAAATGTAACTGCCACTATTGCTCACTTGGAGATATATTGTCATGCTGGTCTTTGCTGTGGTTCACAGGTTTATCTCAGTTTAGGAGTATTTTTTCTCTTTAGACAGCCTCCACAGACATAGAACCTTTGGTTACTATGGATAATAATCCTCCAAGAAGAGACTTTTAGATTCATTTCAGCTTAATTCCTCCAATTCCTGTGTCAGAGAGGAGAGGTGTTGTTGTTGTAGTTATTGTTGTTTTTGTTGTAGACTGAGGGAATGGCCAGCCAATAATAGGTCCAACTTAAGAGAATCATGCCATGGCAAATACCAACCCCTAACACTATTAATGATACTATGTTATGCTTGCAGACAGGAGCATGTTGTCCTTTGAGAGACTTCAGCAGCTGACTCAGAGAGATACAGACACCCACAGACGAACAGTAGATGGAGCTTGGGAACTATTATGGAAGGATTAAGGGCCCAGAGGAGATAGAAACTCCACAGGAAGACCAACAGAGTCAACTAACAATGTGGCTCTCAGTGTGTGAACCACCAACCAAAGAACATACATAGTCTGGACCTAGGTTCCCCCACTCATATGTAGCAGATGTGCAGCTTGACCTTTATGTGGGTCCTGAACAACAGTAGTGAGGGCTATTTTAAAAGCTATTGCTTGTATGTGAGATATGTTCTACTAGGTAGACAGTTTTGTCTGGCCTCAGTGGGAGAGAAAGCTTCTAGCCCAGTAGAAGTTTGAAAGAATCAGGTTGGTAGGATAACCACAGGCCCTCACCTTCCCAGGGAAGAAGGACAGGAAGTGATGGGAAAAGGATTGTGGGAGTGGGTAACAAGAAGAGGGCAGTGTGCAGGATGTAAAGTGAGTAAGTAAAAAAAAATAATTAAAAATTGGCTTTGCCATTTAGTTCATCTTCCATTAAATATTCTTATAATTCTTTAATGCTGGCCTATATTAAATAGACTAGCTTCATTAAAATGAAGTAGTGACCTTTACTCTGTCACCTTTTATAACCACTATTTTTTTTCCTTTAAAAAATAGAAAGTGGGAAATGTAAAGTACACAATAATTTTGTGCTCACTGTGTCTCACAGCAGCTATTGTACTGCGATCCTGATACTGCCTTGGAATTTTAAGTTAGTCTATCATCTGGGATCCTGCTGGCATGAGAATACACACACACACACACACACACACACACACACATGACCTTTGATTTAAGCAGCCAGGCTTTTGTCTCAGGTCCAGAGGGGAAGACGATGGCAATCTTCTTAGAAGTTCACCACCTTTATTACATAGACAATGCTTCTCTTTCTTCCTGACTTTCTACCTGGTAATTAGGAATTCCCTGTGAGGGAATTCAGAGTTCTTCAAAACACTATAAAATCTTGCCATTGCCCATGGTTTTCACACCAAAATACAGAGTAAGACCATATTTTTGAACACAGAATTTTGTGAGATTGAAATGGAACTAACCCATTCCTGAAGACTACCTCTCATATAGTCTGAGGGCATTATGGAAGCTCCCTAAGGTGACAAACCTACATAAATATAAGTCCTATGAACCATAACTATTACCTGCATGGCAGACATCTCCCAGGGAGCAAGGTGATCCTTATATCTTGGGAATAACCAACACCTGTTTATTCGGACTTAATTCTCACTCAGTAGAAGGAAATTTATGTCTGATATTGTAAATCCAGACATGATTATGAGGTTCTAGACAACCCTGGAGAATTATTACCATCATTTCCCTAAACCAATATAATTTCTAATTGCATTCTACCTACTTATTTTTATACAAACAGACAAGCCTACTTCTCACAAAGATAATTTTTTTTTATAGCAGACAGAAATTACACAGAAAAACAAAGTTTGTCAAAACACAGAGAACAATAAACAATACGTTTTCCAACCCTAATCACTACTTTAACAATATAGGCCTTACACCTAAATCTCATGAAAAAATGGGGCAAGGGTAGAAAGGTTAAATTCACAATTATTGCCATAACTTTGGGAATATCTTCAGGGCTTTCATTGGGAATGTAGGGCCTGTCTCCTGGTGGTCCTTTGCAGGGTCCAGTAAAAGATGCTGATGGAATATTCTTGGAACAGGTTGTAAATGCTGAAAACACATCTGGGCAGTTTCTACAATAACAGTTCACATGTTATTCTTATCTTCATAGAAATAGCTGCAAATATTGGCACTGTTGCTGAGACGTGATCATATACTGTGAACTGCTTTGTATGATCACCTCAGTACCTACCATTATGACATGAAGTCATCCCATGCTATGTAGGAAACATAACAAATGAACAGATAACCACTGCCACAGTCACTTCAGCCTTTCATCAAGATTTTTGTATATATAAGTGAGAAAACAGTGTGAGTACATATTGGTTGTTAAAGTTTGAAAAAGATGAACATTGTACCTAGATATGATTGAATCTTGCAGAATAAATAACACAAACTCTGAGAAAAATGGCCACATATAATTTGTTTGACATAACAAGAAAAATGTCCAACATAAAACACTACAAATAATTTGCTGTTGGGAGAATAAAAGCATTAAAAAGTAAGTTTGTTCAAATTCACCATGTGATTTAGGTATATTTTTTCTACTCAATTACCTATTTTAGTGGTTAAAAATAAATAATCATCAATGTATCAGTAGATTATGACCCTCAGTGATAATGAGTTGTAAAAGGTATTTTAATATGTCCTGTTAACTCAGAGAATTTATACATTGATACAGTGTATTGAAACCTATTCACCTCCACCCACTTTTAACTCCTCCCAAATCCACACTCTACACTTTATCTCACCTTCCAAACTTTAAAAA
Source organism: Mastomys coucha (assembly GCF_008632895.1). Taxonomy (NCBI): domain Eukaryota; kingdom Metazoa; phylum Chordata; class Mammalia; order Rodentia; family Muridae; genus Mastomys; species Mastomys coucha. Next base: position 56,878,898 of record NW_022196903.1, read on the forward strand.
GGACATTAACTATTGGCCAGCATTTTGTTTGTTTCTTTGCTGAGAGTTATAAAATATTAAATGCTTGAGGGTCAAGTGTTAAACGTAAGATACCTGGTTCCTTTTGCATTTAGTTGTCTCTTGTGCATTTTCAGATTCTATTATTCAATTAGAATTTCACTTGAAAAACATTGGAAAGTAATTGAAGGTTTGTGAAGAAGAGAATTACTTGAGTTATTTTAACTAAAGTTTACAGGGCCTAGGGAATGGCTCAGTAGTTAAGAGCATGTACTGCTCTTTAGGACCCAAGTTTGATTTCCATTATCCATATGTAGTCACTCATAACTGTAATTTCTGTTTTACCAGATCCAACTTCTGTTCCTGAAACCATGAATAAAGGATGATAAAGAACTCTACTCCCTCAGTACTTCAGTACTGGTGCCCATGGGGCAAAGAATCTCAATTACTATTAGTGGTGTTTATGTTTATGATAATAGCAGTGTTGGTGTCTGTTACCCTTGTGGTGCGTGGGCTTCCTGAAAGCTAAATGCTGCTCTGAAACTGCCCGCAGTTTCACTAACAGGGTTCTACTCAGCCAGGAGGGAATAAAGGACCTGAAATAGAGGGTTTGAAATGCAAAGAAAAAACACGAAGCCAAGTTGCGTCCCAATCAAGGCTCCACTTTACTGAGAATAAACCAGGTTTTTTTTTTTTTTTTTTTTTTTTTGAGAGGAACGGGTTTATTTAGCTTACTTCCACATTGCTGTTGATTACATGAGGAAGTCAGGACTGGAACTCAAGCAGGTCAGGAAGCAGGAACTGACACAGAGGCCATGGAGAGATGTTCCTTACTGGTTTGCTTCCCCTGGCTTGCTCAGCCTGCTCTCTTATAGAACTCAAGACTACCAGCCCAGGGATGGCACCACCCACAAGGGGCGCTACCCCCTTGACCACTAATTGAGAAAATGCCCCACAGCTGGATCTCATGGAGGCACTTCCCCAACTGAAGCTCCCTTCTCTGTGACAACTCCAGCCTGTGTCAATTTGACAACCAGGGTTTTTATAGTCACAGGAGAAACTGAAAACAAGTCTCTAGATTACACTACAAAGAAAGTTCAGGTTCAGAAAATCTTCAGGCGGCTATCTAGCTGTAGTACTCAGGCGGTGGTCAGGAGGCTTGGCTTCTTCAGAGACAAACAGTCAACAGAGAGCATCTGTCTTAGCTCCCAGGTGTTAGCCCCTAAACAGAGGCTGCCAGGAGTCCGATGGATGGCTGAAGTGAAGAAGGGATGTAACACTGCTCCAGCTTGCTGATCTTGCCTTCCTCTGCTGTGGCCCTCAAGAAAACAAAAAGAGTAGTAGATAGAGTTGTTTTCTCTGTACAAGGTGAGTGCAGGCATGTGCCAAGGGACACAGTACTACCTACTTTGATTTCTCTGACAGCCTTTTTCAAAGACTAGTAGAGTAATTTGCAATTTTCTTGACTTTTTCCATTGAAGTGCACACAGTTTAGAAATATGCATTTTACCAAAACTTCTTGGACACTGCAGTGCGCTTAATCAGCATGCTTGCTGAAGGAAACATGAAAGTATGGGATAAGGGCAAGCAATTAACCAAGCAGTGGTGCTCTGCATGGGATGCAGAGGCAGGTGCCTTTATGAGTTTGAAGCTAGCCTGGTCTACAGAATGAGTTTCAGGACAGCCAGGACTATACAGAGAAACCCTGTCTCGACAGACCATAAAAGAAAAAAAAAAAAAGGGCATGCAATCATTCCTATTATTAACACCAATGAGCAATGCAAAGAAATGAAAAAAAAATTAAGAAACTTCTATGTAAGCCAAATGTTTTACATGTTTTAGAGTTGTTCATTAGATGTACTAAATGAAAATGTTTGCATGGACATCAGAGTGACTTGGAGGGACTTATGAGTAGGTGTTGTGGAAAGACTCTATGGTCATTTCATATAAATTGCTCTAAGATTATGATATCATTTTTGATGTTTAATACATAATGCTTAATACTATAAAATAGGTGGTTTTTTTTCCTTAAAGGGATTAATGGCAGTTGCCAAAGGGAAAATAATGCTTTTTATAAAATGTCATAAAGAGAGTGAAAATAAATATATATTATAGTCAGATAAAGAGAGGTGAGTAATGACTCATTCCTAAAGACTCAGGTCCTTTAAGACTTTCAAAGTCATATTGATGTGGTTTTGAAATGTCATTTCAATGTTAAACATGTTTGAAATTTCTTAGCACATATTGCAAAATTCATAATTCTTCCTATTTGAAGTTGTGAAGGTAGTAAGCTGACATTAACCAATGTTTTATGAATACAGCCTTTTTAATAGGTGAAAGCTGTACAGGCTAAGCACCAGCACTGGCACCCATGTGCAGGTTTGCTATGGGACATATCCAGCATCAGCATCCGTGTTGTGTAATGTGAAATAATGTTTGAAGTAGGAAATGGATCAGTCCGCAGTTGTCATGATTAGACATTATTTACTGAATAAAATCCAGTGCCTCGTCAGTCAGATGTCCTTCACTATATTATACCTAATTTATTCATTTGAGAATGATTTTTTTTTTAATCAAAGGAAAATTTTCTGCTTATTTTACACAGTGGACCATATAAGTTTATGAACAGGGTGAAGATGTATCTTTGGAGAATTTATGACTACAACCCTATAGAGATGTAGCTGATAATACAAAGCAAGTTATGAACAGAGGTACTCTTAAGGTGTGGGTGTTTTTAGAAGATTCTGAGAACTGAGATTAGGCAGGAAATAATAATTGTCAGCTTACACAGCTCTCCAAACACCATCTTAATTAGAGGTAATCGTGTTGCCCTAGTAATGAGACTGGCATGTGGCAAAAACGTGTTTTCTTCTTAATTGCTTGTTTTTCCTTTTAATTGGATTTTGAAATTGTTTAATAATACAAGCAACATATTTCAAATACGGAACATTTGAAAGCAGACCTAACCGGCATTTTGAACAGCAATAAGCAAAATGAGGATGCTAATTTGTCAAAATAGAAATGGAGTTAATCAATTCCCAAAGTAAGTTGTCTCATATTCATGCAGGAGCACTGCGAGACCTGAAGGAAGTCATTACAGTGCCAGAGAATGTAACAGACACACAGTAGAAGGTTGGGATGAAAATAGCTGCCGATATGATTATAATCAGGTGGTGACATTTACATACCTTTAAGATAGAGTATCAAATCCTTAAGAAAAACATAATTACATATTTCAGGCGTTAACTGGTTTGTGAGTGCATTTGTGTTTGCGTGTGTGTGTGTGTGTGTGTGTGTGTGTGTGTGTGTGTGTGTGCAAATGCACATACAAACATATTCACATGCCACACTGCACAAGTGGAGTTCAGGGGATACACTTGTGGGAGTCGATATTCTCCTTTGATCTTGTGGGTTTTGGAAATCAAACTCAGGTAATTAGGCTTGGTGTCAAGCATCATTATCTGCTGAGTCATTTCACCAGCCCCATGGATTTCTCTTTTTAACCCAGTTTAATGACTTAGGTGGATTTCTCAAATTTCTAGCAAACAAATGTTGACTTGTTTACTCTTCATGCACAATCATATAATGCATCTCAGCCACATTAGTTCACATAATCTTGTTTCTCTCTTTTCCTTAGAGCTAAATGTCCCATATATCATTACTGGCAATCTAGCTTTCAATTTTAACTAATAATTTCATCCCAGATTCAATGTTAGACAACCAAACCATATTCTTTTATATTTATAACAATACTAATGTTGCCTTTACTCTTGTTGTATGTTCTGAAAAGAAATCATGCCTGATTTACCCACTAATATAACACTATTGTTGTTGTGAACTACTTAGGTTAAGAAAAAAGAAAATGTAAGTATTAAGGCTCAGATACCTCTCAGGACTAGTTCCAGGGCTTTGAATTGGCTCATCCCAACATCTACCACATCAATAAACTGCTAGAGCACATAAGGTCAGTTCTATGGATCCAGAAATATAGGATATTGTATATGATATATTAAAGTTGACATATTATAGATGACATAAAATATTTATTTTGGCTCACATCACGGCAAGGAATTCAAACCACCAGAAATTCAAAGTTGTTGTATTCACAGTATGGAAACAAAAAGTAACAACGAGACTTTATGGTTGGTACACTTACCCTTCTTATACATTCCAGGATCATATCCAAGGAATTCTGCCATACACAATGAGTAGTGCCTCAATCAACCAGTTAAGTAATCATGCACAGGAATGTCCACTCTCTGTCTTTCATCAGTTGGACAGCTATCTTAACTGTCACAACCAGTTTCCCTATATCTTCCAAGGTTTTTTTGCCAGGGTAAATATATTTATCAACCACACCTCTCATTTGCTCTATTCTATTTTGTGCCCTTGTGATATAGCAATGAACTGAAAAGGGCAAAGTTATGTGTGATATAATAATTTCACCTTGACTGGGAGTGTGAGAACAACTCCTAAAATAATAAAATATCATCATGAAAAGTAATGAATATCAAAATTGATGATTAAAATGGGGATTCTAGAGATAGATATTTGTCACCAGTGGGATTAAATTTAAATAGGATGATCAACTCTGGACTCAATCTAGGATAGAGGTACAACTTGAAGGCACTGGCAACAGAGGGAAGAAATATGTTAAAGGAGAGAGAGACATGTTAAAACTCTGTATTCTTGTAAACATCATGAGGGCTCTCACATCTAGAGTAGGAAACAGAAGAGTTGGAGGGGATGTCAAAGCCATAAGAGAGGACTAGTCATACACAGGTTTCTAGGCTGTATATTCAGGCAGAGATGGAGAACTTTCAATATGGTAGTATAAAAATATTAAGTATAGTTGTGGAGAATCACTATATTTACTATATTGAGAATATATTTAAAAACTATATTTGTGGTTAGATGGCTGTGGTGTTTTGAGAGAAAAAAAATGTACCTCCTAGGCTCAGGTATCTGAACATTTGGTCCCCATTTAAAAGTGTATTTTGGAAAAGATGAGTACATACATTCTATTTTTTTAAAAAAACTTTTTTTTTTTTTGGTTTTTCGAGACAGGGTTTCTCTGTGTTGCCCTGGAACTCACTCTGTAGACCAGGCTGGCCTCGAACTCAGAAATCCGCCTGCCTCTGCCTCCCAAGTGCTGGGATTAAAGGCGTGCGCCACCACCGCCCGGCTTTAAAAAAACTTTTTATTGGTTCTTTAGAAATTTCATGTCACACACCCCATTCCCACTCTCCTGCCCCTCCCCATGTACCCAAGGTCCACCTGTGTAACCTCCCCCTCAACATAGAGAAAAAAATCTTGTGGAAGCAGTAGTCACAGTGTGTCCTCTGGTATAGCACTTATCCACATTTCTTTGTTTCCAAATGTTCATTGCAATTACTCATTGGTCTGATAAGATGGCCCTAGCTCCCACTACTTTATCAATAATAGAACCTCACTGGAGCTTCTCACAAATATCTGGTTGTTGCACTGTGTACAGGAGATCCTTTAAACTTGGATGTATAGGATTAGATTCTTTATGTGCTCTAGATGTTCATTGATTGGGTAGATGATAGGGTGGGCCAATTTGAAGTCCTTAATCTTGTCCTGAGACATATTTGAGGTTGTAAGCCTACCAGTCCTCCTATTCCAACACCCTCAGGCTCACTCACATCTCCTACAATCAGGGTAAGCTCTACACTGCTTCCCAGAATGATGCAGGGCCCACTTTTCCAAGTGTTGCAGCTGGTGAATATAGGACAGCTCTCCCACTCACATGAAACTAGGACCAGATCTCCAAGTTCTCCCAGCTCTTTCATCATCCATCATTGGTGAGGGATGAGGGAGGAGAGAAGGTCATCTCTCTCTTTAGTCTCACCATACAGCAGACAAGAGACAACATCAGCTATCCTGTGCTTACTACACTTTGGGGACTGGTGTTCAAATGCAATCCCCACATCCAGTGTTAACTCTACTCTGCTGACCAGGCAAAATGCAGGGTCAGCTCTCATGAGTGCTGCAGCAGGTAAGGAGAAGGGCCAGATTTTCTGCACTTAGCATGTGGTGAGGATCAATTGGGGAAAGGAGATCTTTCCCTGGCTGAGGCCACGCACAATAGGTACATTCAGATTGCAGAAAGTGTGCCAATAGGGTCAGGCCTGAAGAGTACACATCATAGCTCACTTTCACTCCACTCTTTCTGTTCCATGCTTTCAGTTGAAGAGACAATATCTCACTCAGTTTTCTGATGTTGCTGCCATATCTCTCACTTGCTGTCATTTCTCCTGATCTACATGGACTCTTAGAACAAAAATCCATCTAAACTTATCTTTCTATAAGTTGCTCAGTCATTATTTTTTACAACAGCAATGGAAAACTAACTAAGACAGTTACAAAGAAGATGCAATACCAAATTTTGTCTTTTATATATCTATATCTGAATATTTAAAATTATAAACTATTTATTTTGTAATTTTTTATTTTTCTCTACTTTGTTAAGTTCTTCTTTTATTCCAATATTTTCTGTATTATTTATATTCTATACAATAAATTTGATCATTGGTTCAATGGTAAAATATTGAAGATCCTTACCTGACTTTGCTTTATCAGTGTCTGTCACAATGCAGCTTTGCCATTTCCTTAACATTAGGCACAAAGAAGCCTTCATTCCATCTCAGAGACTCTGAAACACTGAATTCTGTCTGGATCCTCTCTTTTTTTTTTTTTTTTTTTTTTTTTTTTTTTTTTTTTT
>NW_022196903.1:56885992-56904448 GCF_008632895.1 Mastomys coucha
CATAATGAAATCTGATGCCCTCCTCTGTTATGTCTGAAGACAGCAACAGTGTACTTACATATAATAATGGATCCTCTCTTAAACTGACGCATCTTAACATGCTAAATCAATGCTGCTTTTGTATTAAGTCATCTGAACTGATCTTGACTTATGATCCTAATTTCACCAAGATCGTAACATTTCCTAGGCCCAGAATTAACCATCAGTATTAATCACAATACTGTCTACAGAAAACACATTCTTTACCTTCTGTATCCACTTACTTTTTTTCTCTTGCTACTAAAGATCATGCATATTCTACTTTTTAAAATTAATTCCTCAAGGATCATTATATAATTTGATTCCCTAATCAAGATCCCAAAAGATCTCTAAAACTCTTTCAGTAAAAAGATATTTTTTCTTTTCCTTTAAACTTGACTAGTCCCTCAACATATTAGTGAGTAATAACTAGATTTTCTGCATTATTCTGAATTTGGAGTTGAGACTAGAACATTAATGAATGCATTGTTAAAAGCAAAAGGTTCATAAGGAAAAACAAAATAGTACTATCATATTTCCCAGGCACTTTTCCTAGTTGAGGGAAATTCAAGTAGATTGCAAATGCTCTGATGTGGAGGGGAATCATGTACAGAAATGTGGTGTTGGTGAGTGGGGAATTTCTCTCTTCTGAATCGGTGCTGTGTCTGTCATGCACTAGGCTTTTATGTGGATTCATTTGTTCATCTTAAGTATTTATTGTGCTTACATTTCTCTCCCATTAGTATATCTTTAAAAATACTTTCTCCTTTTAAGTCTCTCTAGCCTTTAATTCTTGCCTTCTTGTTAGCTGGGATGTTCCTATGTCACACCAATATTATAACAATTTAAAGAGTTAGGTGTATATTGAATGCTTGACAAAATTTAAAATATTTGTATTTGTAATTAAAGTTATACTATTTAATCTACATTTTTTTTGCTCAGGGTTTAAAATTTAGATAGAAATGTAAAAATGCAGTGTTGCCCCACCTAGGGATTCATACCATCTGCTGAAACCAAATCCCAGCACTATTGCTGATGCCAAGAAGGGCTTATTGATATGAGCCTGGTATAACTGTCCCCTGAGAGGCTCTGCCAGAGCCTGACCAATACAGATGCAGACACTCACAAGTCAACCATCAGACTGACTCCAGGGACCTCAGTTGAAGAGAGAGGGGATTACAACCCCATAGGAAGAACAACAATATCAACTAACTGGACCACCCAGAGCACCCAGGGACTAAATCACTAACCAAAGAGTATACATGGGATTCATGGCTCCAGCTACATATGTAGCAAAGGATTGTCTTATCTAGAATCAGTGGGAGCGGAGGCCCTCAGTCTTGTGGAAGCTTAATGCCCCAGCAAAGGGGAATGTTAGAGCTGTGAGACAGAAGTGGGTGGGTGGGTGGAGAAGCACCTTTATAGAAGCAAAGGGGAGGGCAGATAAGATGAGGGGTTTGTGAAGGGAAAACCAACTGTGAAGGGGGACAACATTTGAAATATAAGTAAGTAAAATATCCAATAAAAAAGAAATGTAGATAAATAAAATAACCAATAAAAAATTTTCAAACCTAAAAAAAGAAAAAATGCAAAAATGTTAATTGCAATCTATAATAAAATAGTAAAGATGTTGTAAAACTATGTCTCCAAATTCACTCTTTATTTGTTCACTACCAATATTAAAATTGCTTTTTCAAAATATTTGTGTCCAGATGAAATAAAAATAAAATGAAGCGTGTGCAAGATAAATTTTGGTACAGTTTAACTGATAATAGAAGAGAGAAACTAATTAATCTTGAAAGTTGGGTGGCAGCAATTATAAAGTTATATCGCTTCAATAGATTTTTGTAGATATTCTAAGATTAGGAAATATTCTAATATTAGAAGCTATAAAACAATCTGCTATAGGCTGGGATATAATATTAATTTGGAAAATATTTTAAATAATCTTAATATTGTGTCTCTTCAGTGATTTCTGATATAATAATAAGTACATATGTCCTAGAATGGGTGTGTAGAAAAAAAAAGAAACACAATGAACAAAACTTTTTTTTTTTTTGCTCTCTTTGTCCTCCTTTTCATTCCACAGTTGCTCTTTTTAAAAATAATATCTGGGTGTTATATTAAGATGAAATAAATGCTTTAAACTGTAATAGTCCTATGGTGTGGGTTAACAATAAACCAAAGTAGATATTTGGATATATAAAATCAACTATACCTAACATGTATACCTGAGTAATGTATGGAACCTTAACCCATATTCTTCTACTTTCATATGTTCCCTCTATTATGAAGGGTTATTTTACCACCAGACCATCAATTGCACTTAGCCCACAAGTAAGCTTTGGCATCTTGCCCACACCATGTAAGCCCTAATAAATCACTCTACAAATTATCATTTCACCCATTCTTTTTCACATTTCCATCAGGTATGAAAAATTCTCAGACTATTTTCCCTTTAACTGATTAAGATTACAGTTATTTTGGCAATTTTGTATAATTTTAGAATCAACGCATCTCAATTTTGTTTACAGACTCCATGAAACAGTTTGTATTCTTTTTTTTTTTTTTTTTTTTTTTTTTTTTTTTTTTTTTTTTTTTTTTTTTTTTTTTGGTTTTTTGAGACAGAGTTTCTCTCTGTAGCCCCGGCTGTCCCGGTACTCACTCTGTAGACCAGGCTAGCCTCGAACTCGGAAATCCGCCTGCCTCTGCCTCCCAAGTGCTAGGATTAAAGGCGTGCGCCACCACCGCCCGGCTACAGTTTGTATTCTTAGAGCAGCTGTAATATATCATTGAGCTCTCTCTGCAATGGACACTTTCTATTATTTTCTCCCAATGTCATTTTCTTTTCTTTCTCCAATGGTTTTACATGAATCTATTAAGTTTTATAGAGGGAAAATGGTGCACATATCTACTGCAACAGTGAACCTTCTTCACAGGAAAACAGATTTATAACTCTTACTTTATAATTCACACTATAGTTATACTAAACATTGAAAAACATTATAAAGCATATACTTTATTGCTTTGGAATATTTCTTTGCTATTAAACAACATTTCTTAATAGTGTTTTTGATAGCTCCCCAAATTTAAAAGCTTTCACATGAACACTTCAATATTTACTATAGTTTTAGTATTTTTCCTCTAAGTACTAAAAGATTTGAAGTGTAAATCTTTATCAAGTCTATTTTATTTTGAGATACTAAAGTTACTTTTATATTGTATTTTTATTGATTAAAAATTTTGTTGAAATGTCTATGAAACCAAAAGACAATTTTCTTCTAGATTTTTTGCACTTTATTTAAATAGTGCAAAAACCATGATGTCATTTTAATGTTTTAATTGTATGGGCTGTTCAATGTTATAGAAACAAATTTTAAATTAGTTATTTCTACCATGTTATTAATTTTAGTGTGAAAAATCAGAGGAATATGTAAAATTAGAGTACCAATGTTAAAATAATTTGAAATTATTCCACAACTTGACTATCAAAGGCTGGCTTTTAAAATAAAAATTGTGAAATTGTAGTAATTCCTACCTTATCTACCAACAGAATTTTGATTTTCCTATTACATAAAGGCATCACAAGTTAAGATGCAATGTGTCTGTACTCCAACAAAATGTAATTCAATATTTGTTGTTATTAAGAATAACCATTGCTGTTCCAAACCCATTAGATATTATATTATATAATATAAATTGTGCAGTGTATGGTGTGAAATTGAACTCAAGGTTAGGACAACATAGTTTCTTCAAGGTTTCTTGTCTTTAACTCTGTCTACTGAATTGCCACCTGGAGCTTCTGAGGGCACTCCATGCTTTATAATATGTTGAGGGTGTTGATATAAACCATGCATCTTTGAGGGTGAGAAAATCCAGTGGCATATAAAGATATCAGACATTTCAAGAACTCATGTGCATGTTAGCTGGAGGACAACTAAAGCTTCATCCTGTTCTAACACAGAAGGAACTGACAACAAAGAGATGCCAGGAATGTTTACTACTGGTATCCAATCAACATATGACTATCTTCAGTTACCTAGCTTCATAGAGTAGCCATTGCACCAAGTGACCCAGTTGCCACCTCCTTAGAGCACAGCAGACATGACTCTTGGATTTTTAGTATTTCAGTATAGATTCCATGAACTTTGGCCATGGTAAGATTCACTTCCAATTTCAAAATTATTTTTGTTGCTACTTCATAACTATACTGAAACAGAAAAGGATTTTCTAATTAGGAGCTTTGTGTTACATAATTAAGAGTAGCAATGAACTAACTAGTACCCTCAGAGCTCCCAGGGACTAAAACTCCAACCAAAGAGTACACATAGGGGGATTCAAGGCTCCAGCAGCATGCATGCATATAGCAGTGGATGGCCAAGCTGCTCGTTCCCATCATCAGCGGGAAGAGAGGACCTTGGTCCTGTGAAGGTTCTATGCCCAGTGTAGGGGAATGCCAGGGCCAGTAAGCAGGAGGAGGTGGAATGGTGAGCAGGAGGGGAACAGGGGATTATTTTAGTTTTTGGGTTTTTTATTTTATTTTTTCTTCTTTTCTTTTAGGAAAGGAGACATTGTAAATAAGAAACCATCTAAAAAAAACAAAAACAAAAAACAAAAAAACAAAAAACAAACAAAAAAAAACAAAACAAGGACTTCTGTACAAAAAGGATACTCTTATTTGAGCAAAGAGTGGGAAAAATCTTTACCAATTGTACATGACAGAAGGCGAGTATTTAGAGCAGTGGTTCTCAACTATCCTAATGCTGCAGCCCTTTGCAGCATTATATTTCCCCATGTTGTGGTGACCCCAACCTTAAAATTATTTTTGTTACTACTTCAAAACAGTTATGAATTATATACATATCTATTTCTTGACGGTCTCAGATGTCCTTGTAAAAGAATTATTTGGTCTCCAAAAGGTTATAACCAACAGGTTGAGAACTCCTTATCTAGAAAATACAGAACTCAAAAATAACACTAAGAAACATTAAAAAAAACAAACAATTAAAAGTGGAGTATAAAACTAAACAAAGAGAGTTTTCATATATGTTTTTCATCCCCAGGATGAAAACAGGAGTTTGGTATAGAAGTTCCTCAAAAAACTTGATAATAGATCTAGCATATATTTTATGTAATTTGAATAAGAGTACAAGCATTGGAAGTAAAAGGGATGAGGGAAGATGTGAATATTGAGTACATCAGGCACATTATATGCATGTATAAAATTCTCAAACAATATATTTTGTTAAATGACAGCTTCCTTTCCTGCTTGCTTTTCTATATTTTTTACATTTCTGGATTTTTTTTTTAATTTTGTTTGTTTAAAAACTACACATTTGTTTACCTTTTCTATAGATGGACTTTCATGTAGTCCAGGCTAGCTGAGGACTTGGTATGTGAATAAATATGGCCCTTTTCTTCTTGATACCACCTCTTAAGTGTTGTGATTGCAAGCAGATACCAACACATCCAATGTGTGGTGCATGTAATCAAACCTGGGGCCTCTACATGCTACTTAAGCATTCTTCTAACTGAGCTGTGTTCATATTCACAACATTTCCTCTTTTGTTTAGTTTTGTTTTTTAAGACAGGGTTTCTCTGTGTAGACCCTGGATGTTCTGGAACTCACTCTGTAGATGAGACTGGTTTTGAAGTTGGATTTCCTCCTGTCTCTGCTTTCCAAACACTGGGATTTGAGGCATGTGCCACACCTGCCTGACCAATATTTCCTCTTTTAATAGCCTCTTTGTGTTGTATTCCAAATTCTCTTACATATTCTTAATTTGCTATCATTCAAGAATCCAAATATAAATCCTTTTTATTATATCATATGGGTAACAATCCATCCCACTAAGCTTTCAAATATACTAACCAATATATCAGAATAGATTACATTAATATATACTTGAAATAAGAAATGACTATTAAACTTTATAGTGTATTTTCAGATAACTAATGAAAAGCAGGGCATTAGTCACTCAAACACAACTGTTTTGGCACTGAATGTTTCTTAGACCTCATACTGTTTGGATATTACTCTGATGCTACAACACCTAAACAAAAGACTATACACACAGATTATTTTTAGAATAGCTACTTTATGCCATGATGTTACAAATGATTATAAATAGAGTTACTTTGTAAACATTTAGTGTATTGTATGTAAAATATATGTGCTTATACATTATATATGACTAAGATATTTTAAATATAATATTTATTAATGTTCTAACCCTATGACTTCTAATTTCTTCATGTTATGTCATATTTTTATTACAGACATCAAAGGAGATCAGTCCATGAAATGACATTGGATCTCTCTAGGATGAGTAATCAGGTTTCCTGGATGATCTTTAGTCCAGTATTGTGTTTCTTCTCACTTAATTTTCATGCTACACAGGATTCAAAATCATGGATTACATTCTTAGACTCCTTTGTTACAGTGATGATTCCTTTTAACAAAGTTAATCATATGTCTGTGTGTTTGTGTGTGTGTGTGTAAGTTCATGTGTGTATGTGAGTGTGTGTGTGTCTAAGTGTATAAATATATGTGATTGTATGTGTTTGTGCCTGACTCTCTGTATGTATCTGTGTGTGCTCTGCATAAATATGTAAGCAGAGTTTTCCTTTTGTCAGGAGATGTACATCACTTCATGACAACTATATTGTTGCCTAGTGTCACTTTGTTTCAAGTTGAAGAGATCCTTTCAAAAATTTTAAGACATGTCTATTGAATCCAAACTTTCTCATATTTCTTACCCTGGCAAGTATTTACCTCTTCATATTTGCTTTGATGGGCAATTTTGTTGCAGAGTTGGCAGCTGTGTTTCTTTTCTCTGCACTTTGGATATACTACATCAATCCCTGTGATTTGCAAACTCAAGGTAAAAAAAAAAAAGAAGAAGCTAAGAGATCTGCTTATTTTCTTAGAAAATTTCATTTTATATACAGGTATACACACACACACACATACACACACACACACACAATTGAAAAATATAAAATAATCCTGCAATTAATCCTATTTCATGCTAATAGAATTCTAGCTACCCTTTTTTTTTTCATTTCTTTTGTAACTTCCATTTTTGATATTCTCATATTGCTTGACTCTTTAAATTTCATTTTGTCTCTCATTAAGATTTAAAAGGTGCTAAATGATGTGCTCTAGAGCACACACCTATAAAGTGCTGGAAACAAAATTTAAACTCACATGACTTTGATTTTGAACACATACATGATGGCTCACAACTGTCTATAACTCCCATCTATGGACATACCTGATATCCTCTTTGGACCTATATTGCCACCACACACAGAGAAACATTCAGGCAAAGCAGTCATATACATCACATGAAAAGATATTTAAAAAACAAAACAGTTGATTCACTGTGTATGCTCGGAAGGCTTCACTATAACCGTTCTATCCTTTTGCTTTTGAAAACTTCACACATGGATTAAATTTGCATCAAACAAAACATGATCATTTTTATCATTGCAGTAGAAAGTTCCAGATTAAAGCACCTAACACTAGAACATTAGGGAAATCTTTAATTACCCAGAGAACTTTCTTCATTATAAATTGAGAGAGTTTGAGCTAAGTAACCTAATGAAATGTTTAAATTAGATTTTAATTGTTTGAATGTTTGAAACACATTAATATTTATTTCAAATTATGTTACTAGGATTTTTCTTAATTTATAATGTATCACTTTCTATCATTTTTCATAAAAAATGATCGATTCCTCCCTTTTGTTTCCAAGGTTTCTTGTGAGTTTAAACAATGCCTGTTTTTCTCCTTGGTTCTTACTCCCCACATATTCAGGCATCTACAGTCTCTCTTCCTGGGGTTGTGGTCCCAATACAGCATAAATGGTGGTATACATTACTGTAGTTAACAACACTTCTTAGCAATCCCTTCCTGTCACACTCATCACTTTAAGACAAGCTCATTATCTGGAAGTACTGAAAGCTTCTTGAGGCGCTTGATTTCTCCTATTCATATGTTTAATACATATTCTTTCCTTTTTGCTTCAAATGAATTCTGGCCCTTGTAATTTTGAATTCTGCTCATTCAGTTCACAAAGTGGGTCTTTAGAAATAGGCTTCATTTTAAGGCTTTAATGTTTCTTGTTTCTCCTGTTATTTTTTTAAAATGTTTCTTCCTAAATCCTAGTCCTTTATTTTGCAGTCTTTGTTAGTTGGTAACTTGGTACTAATTGTGAGAACTTTCACATTTTCATTTGCTCTTCAATTTCCATGAATGTTTCTAGTAATATAGCAAATAAGGAAGTCTTATTTCTTCTATCTTTAAAATAAATAACTATAATAAATGTGATCAAAAGAACAACAGCAACTGTCTACTGAAAAAAAAAAACCATTTCATCGTGATGTTGAAGAATGTTATGCTTCTTAATCTGAGAGAGAAGTTTTGGTTTGAAACTAAGCAACTTGACAAGACGGAACTATGTTTTCTTAGGCAAATTAATATAGAAATGTTTTGGCTTTTTACTATCAACTAAATATTAATTTTCACAGGTTATTGTACAACAACAATCTAGGTGGCACAAAATAACAGCATTTACTCTTTTAGAACTCTGCAAGAGATGTCAAATATGTAGGTAAGTATATTAATGGGAGTTCTTCAAAGGAACAGAACAGAACCAATAGTATGAGCAGACATATATTAAGAGAATTTACTAAGTCAGCTTAAACTCAAATAGTACTAACAATTGAACCACAACTGAGAGTCTGAGAACTTAGCAGTTGCTGGATACTTGAAGCTGGATATTTCAAAGTTAGAGTTGTTCCAGTGTCTGCTTCCTCTCAAAGACGTAACACCTTGGTATGGAAGAAAAACTGAAGAAAATGAGAATGAGTGATCATAATTCTGTCTTGTCTATTTTTATCTTGGCTCTTGGTGGCTACCTGAAGGTAAAGTGGGACTTTCCTGATTCATTAAAGGCATTTAAGAAAAATCCTTAGCTGAGGCTTTCTATAAAAGTGAATCTAATTTGTGGTAAGTTAACATTAAAACCAAGTATTACATTAGGATTTCTTCTTCTAGTCTGGAGTAAGATTATCTCTTGTGCTGCTTTTACAGCAATTTATGGAATTTATATGTTGTTTGTAGACACTACTTCCTTCTGACCCTTACCTCTATCGTGATAGTCAATTGGCCACGTCCAGGTCTGCACGTCATAGTTCCCTTGCCATATACATAGACATTTCATGGCTCACCCAAATCTATTATGCCCTTGTCGACTAATGACATTTGAGAAGTTACAGCTTCTAAATACATTTACATTCTTTAGCTCCTAGAGGACATGGGTTTTGGATGCAAAACATTTTATACTCTTCATAACTAGTCTTAAAAATTTTGATAGTGTTATAAGTATAAAATAGATTGTTGATTAGTCTCCTATAATATCCATAATATAAAGTAATGAGGTTTTAAAAATATATTCAACATATTAGTCAAAGAGTATTCAAATTTTTCTTATGCTGTGGATAGTTTCTGGATTACATGCTTCAAATTGGAAAATAAAATTTGAAAGTATGTATAGCTTGCCTTTCAAAAATCTGTTATATTTCTAAAGTATAAAAATAGGTTTTCCAGAATTTGACATTTTCTGTAGGAAACACTGAGAGATACAGTGTACTTTCTATGGTGACAAGAGGTTTTATATAAGCTCTTAACATGTATTCAGTTATTATTTAAGAAATTTTCTATCATTCAGTCTCACATAGACAGGTGCTACTATGAAGAATTGATAGTTAGAAAGGCCAGTGCTACAACACAACTCCAGGAGTTAACAGAGTGACTGTGACTTCTTTTGATTATTCTTAAAATAGTGTCTGGCCAACAGGGAACTTGGTAACCACTGCTTAATGAAGAGTGACTATCTGAGCCATAGGTCTTTAATTGATGCAGGTGAAAGTGTTCTAAATTTACTGCTTTAAAAAAGGAGTTACAAAATTTTCATGCCAGTTAATAACAAACACCTTAAATTCTAAATCTACTACTTTGTACTAATGTGCCTTTTATCATTATATATAAAAATGAAATCTGAAAAGTCCAAATTAAGTGAGTACAGAAATAATTTGGTATTTTGGATTTATATTAAATAAATATGGATTTTATAATTCAGACCACTACCATCTTATCAAACTAGGTACCGTTCATATTTATAATGTGATCCACCATTTAAAAATAGGTATCTGTATGTCATGAAACTCTACACTGTGTGAAGACCACACACACACACACACACACACACACACACACACACACACATACACACACACCACTAGTAATATTTCCCAAGATTTCTAAGTGGTTAAGATCCTTGGATTTTCTTTAACTATAGTAAATATGTATTAAACAAGCAATTCTAAGAAAAAAACACTGATATATACTAACAGAGTGTAAATAGTAAAATGTTCTGAGTTCTTTTTTCATAATCAAATTTTTATTTCTTAACCTACATAAACATGTTTTCCCCTTTTTCTTTTTTTATTGGATATTTTTTTATTTACATTTCAAGTGTTATCCTTTTCCTGGTCCCCTTTGAGACCTCCATCCTATTCCCTTCCCCTTGCTTCTATGAGAGTGTTCCTGCACCCATCCACCCACTCCTGCCTCCCTGTCCTCACATTCTACTACACTGGGGCATCCAGCCTTTCACAGCACCAAGGGCCTCTCCTCCCACTGATAACTGACAAGGCCATCCTCTGCTACATATGTGGCTGGAGCCATGGGTCCCTCCAAGCGTACTCTTTGATTGGTGGTTAAGTCCCTGGGAAATCTAGGGGTCTGGTTGGTTGATATTGTTCTTCCTATAAGGTTGCAAACCCCTTCAGCTCCTTCAGTTGTTTTTCTAACTCCTCCATTGGAGATCCCATGCTCAGTCCAGTAGTTGGCTGCAAACATCTGCCTCTGTATTTGTAAGGCTCTGGCAGAGCTGCTCAGGAGACAACTATATCAAGCTGCTGTCAGCAAGTACCTCTTGGCATCCACAATAGTGTCTGGGTTTGGTAACTGTGTATGGGATGGATCTCTGGGTGCAGTCTCTGGATGGCCTTTCCTTCAGTCTCTGTTCCACACTTTGTCTCCAAGTTGCCTCCCGTGAGTATTTTGTTCCCCCTTCTAAGAAGGACAGAAGCATGCAAACTTTGGTCTTCCTTCTTCTTGAGCTTCATGTTGTCTGTGAATTGTATCTTGGGTATTCTGAGCTTTTGGGCTAATATCCACTTATCAGAGAGTGCATAACATGTGTGTTTTTTTGTGATTGGGCTACCTTATTCAAGATGATGTTTTGTAGTTCCATCCATTTGTCTAAGAATTTCATGAAGTCACTATTTTTAGCTGAGTAGTACTCCATTGTGTAAATGTACCACATTTTTTGTATCCACTCCTTTGTTGAAGGACATCTGGGTTTTTTCTAGCTTCCAACTATTATAAATATGGCTGCTATGAACATAATGGTGCATGTGTCCTTGTAATATATTGGAACATCTTTGGGTATATGCCTAGGAGTAGTATATCTGGGTCCTCAGGTAATACTATGTCCAATTTTCTGAGGAACAGACAGACTGATTTCCAGAGTGGTTGTACCACCTTGCAATCTCACCAACAATCATTTTAGATGTCAAACCTTTTGCTCTGCTTTCACTGTACCATCTTCAATGTAAGAAAATGCACATTCACCAATAACTATTTAGAATAGAAATACAAAACATTATATGTTACTTTGCATAAAATCATTGAAAATATTAACTGCACTCTCTTAGAAACTGACAATCCCAAGGCTTATTTTCAACCTCCTCTAAACATTGTGTTAATTGAAAATTATTATGTGTTGGTAGAAACACTGAGCCACAAGATAATTTATAATGATGTATTTATAATTGAAATTTGACCCAAATTAAATTATCATTAAGAAAGTGATTATTTTGTAAACAATTAGGCTCAGTATACTGAAAACATAATAAATATTTCTTTTAAGAAATTTTATATCAATGCACATATTTTCTATATCCCATAAAATAAACTGGTTACAAATAATATTCTAATATATCCATAATACATAGTGTATATTTGAGTGTAAGTACGCTATTTGATTCATTAATTTTACAAATGCACAAGTTCATATAAGCAAAATATGAGCTTAGCAATTATAACTAGTCTTTCCCTCCCTGCCTTCTCTGCCCTGGGAGCACTCTCCTGTGTATGCCTTCATCGTGAAAGTATAGGCCAGCTCCATATTCATCTCTGGTTCCGTAGTACCTCTTCACTACTGAGCTAACCAGAGACAATGACTTAGCATGTTAGCAGACCCACATCCTCTGACTTTATTCCTCACTACTGCAGCTTCCAACTCAGCTCTGGCTCAAGGACATGGACCCAGCTATTGGGACTGCAGCTGTCACAGTTTTGGCTGGGATTTGGGAAGTTTGAGGGAGTCTCGTCAATGATTCTACCAGTTCTCTGAAACAATACCTCTTCTCTTACTCCATTCTGGGTATGCCTTCTCAGAGGCCATGGTGGTCTCCTTTCTAGTGGTGGTCCTTCCCATTCTCTTCTCCATAAAACACAGCTATTTCCACTTCCGATTTATGTAGTTATTTATCCCATCTTTCCTTTCCTCCATACGTTGTTTCCCTCTATTTCATGGGAAATTGCTAGAAAATGATTGCCTGAAAGAGGATAAATAAATACTGTATTAAGACAAAGAACTGTGAATAGAATTATACATAGTTGGATAAGTTTTAAATTTAAACCATTCCTTGATGAAGTTATGTTTGTTTCATTGATTCTGCTTTTATTCGACAATGTACATATGTGTGTACATATATATATATATATATATATGTGTGTGTGTGTGTGTGTGTGTGTGTGTGTGTGTGTGTATGTTTATATATGCCAACTGATACAGTGATGAGACAAATAAAATTAGCCTTCCAAAGTTGAGCGTGGGTTTCATTCAAGCTTATCCCTGTCTATGTCCATGCCAATAGCAACAAGTATGCCCACTTACACATGAGAGTTACCTTTCAAAGGCTTGTCATAAATTCACTAAACTTAATTACCATTAACGAAATCTTGTAATTTCAAGTGTTACTAAGGCGATAGTTTTGGTTTTTGGATAATTAATAAATATTAAACTTAGAGTCTTTTGTAATCAGTTTTAGACTAATACCATCAGAGTCAACCATTGCTACCATTCTATAGTATAGGAACATCTATCTTTCTCTGTAAACATTGATTGTCATGTTCTTCATGCTATAGTTAATGTCCCATTTTGAAGTTACACTAGATTGAGAAGGACCTAGGCTATTAGCACACCCAACATTGCTATCAGGTGATATCCTGTGATGATTAACAGAGGCAGGAGAGCTTGTGTGCATTTGAACAGCACTATCACACAGAGTGGTATCCAAAGGTACTAAAAAGGACAATGAAGCTGGTCAAGAGCACTGGTTTTCTCTCTCTTCTGCCACTCTATGCCAAGCCTTCAGTAGGTCCCACTGTATGTTGCTACTACCATGGTATTCTTCATCATGGGCCTTAAGTGGCTTAGGTTTCTTCCAACTTGACATAAACTGAAGTAATCTGAAAATAGGGAAAATCAGTTCTTAAAATGTCTCCATCAGATGAGCTTGAAAACATTTATTATTAATTTACAGTTGACATTAAAGAAACTTCATTTCTCTAGTGGACAAATATGATGAATAAATGTACTCAAATATTTTTTTGTATACTTACATTTCTTCTTTTCTATAAATGTCTGTCCAATTCATCTGACAATTTCTAGAGTGAGTGCTTATGTTTCTGTATAACTTGATCTGTTTCTGTTTAAATGATCTTTGTGGAGTCCAGATATTAATATCCCCTCAGATTTATATTTGGCAAATGTGTTCTATTATTCTGTACAAAGTTTCTTTTGCACAGAAAATTCATTGTTTTGTTTCATGTGTACAAGAATATATCTTTTTGTTTGTTATGTTATGTCATGTTTGTGAGGGAGATTTTATTGTCTGTTTTTGTTTATTTTTAAAGAATTTTGAAGCCGGGTGGTGGTGGCACATGCCTTTAATCCCAGCACTTATAAGGCAGAGGTAGGCGGCTTTCTGAGTTCGAGGCCAGCCTGGTCTACAGAGTGAGTTCTAGGACAGCCAAGGCTATATAGAGAAACCCTGTCTCCAAAAAAAAAAAATGAATTTTGAGGGGTTATTTCCTGTGCTATTGAGTAATTTTAAGAAATAGATCTTGAAGTGCTTTCCTCTAGAATTTGCACTTTCAGCTCTTATTTTATGTTCTTTGAACTTTTTGGAATTGATTTTTTTCTACATTTATTCTTCTACATGTAGATATCCAATTTTCCAAGCACCATTTGTTGAACAGGCCATCCTTTTTTGCATGTACACATTAAACCAGTGTCAAAGATGGGTTTAAGTGTCTGTTTACCTTAGGGAGTTTGTGTGTGTGCATGTGTGGGTGTGGGTGCCCATGCATTCATGTCTTATATGATTTATTATAGGATTGCATTTTCTAGACCTGTAAAAATTATCATTGGAATCTTTGTGAGTTTTACAGTGAAATTGATGATAATTCTTGAGATGCTATAACAAAGAAAAAACCCACTTTTGCTTTTGTAAACTTAAATTTTAAAAGTAAAAATAAAAATATTTTTTTAAATAGGCTTCATCATGTAAAGTGACACAATCAAATCTTTGAACAACAATTACATTAAAAGTTATACTTTGTATTTTGCTTGAGGAAGAAACAATAGAGTATTGAGAAGCACAAAAAATAAAAAACAACCATGAAGCCAAAGACTTCCTGCAGTAGAAGGGCACTTTTTACTATCCAGTATATATTTGCTGACTCAGTGAAATCCCTAAAGATACTGTGCATTTATAGACAAGCTGATGTTTGAACAGCATCTGTCCCTAAGACTCTGGGTGACAAGGTACATATGAGTAAGTTAGTGGAATGCAATAGTGAGTTTATAAAGGGGCTTGATTATATAAATGATCAGTTTCCTTTTGATAAAATACAGAGGCATGTCAGAAGAAAAATGAAGTACTATTCTCCTTAAGTGGTATTCATTAGAAACTGGATGCACCAAAAATGAGCAAACACTGATCCATAGAGCATTTTTGTACAATTTGTACATTTTGTACAATTGCATAGAATATAATTCTGAACTTAAGATAATAAAATTTTGATCTATGTAACAAAACTTTTATATGACTACATCCCTGTTAAGAAGAATACCAAATAAATAAAATAATGTATAACTGACACTTTGTACAACACATCAACATTAATGAGCAATGTGTCTGATGTAACATATTATGGGGTGTTGAATAGTGTATCTCCTCATAGATTCATATTTGAACACTTGGTCTCAGTATGCTCTTTATGAAGGTTTGTGAGATGTCATTGGAGGTAGGCTTTGATATCAAAGCCCATTATAACATTCCCAGTGTGTCTGTTCTGTACCTCTTTTCATTTTTTGTGCATTAGGATGTGAGTTCTCAGGTTCTCTTCCTGTAACTATTCCAAATGTTTGCTGCCATACCTCCCATCAGGATGGTCTCTTATCTCTTTGGAACCATAAGCCCAAATAAACTGTTCTTTCTTTAAGTTACCTTGCTCATGGTATTTTATCACAGCAATATAAAGGTACCTAATACACATAGCATGAAGAGATGTAAGGGCTGATAGCAATACCACAATGTCTGTAAACACTGACAGTAATTAGAATATAGTGATTGACAACGGCAATGAGAGAAGATGACATGCATTGCCAAATAGAATGAGGATGAAAAGGATGCCCATACATGAACGTCACATTGCTAATTAAAATGTAAAATTATGAAATTTTTAGAGTACTAGCATTATTTAAATATCTATTCCAGTAATTCTACTTTGTTATTTGACACATACAAGCAAGATAATACACAAAGATTTTGACTTGTAAATTTAAAGCAAAGTGATATGTAATGTTGTCAAAATCCAATCATATGCAGAAGAATTTTGGTTAAAGCATGTGGTGTTAAAGCATGTGGTGATAAATCAATTCAGTGAAATTATTTCAGGGATAATAAGGAATGGGTTACTCTTTAGAAACTGATGGAAGTATATTTCAATTATTATTTATACTGAGTTGATGGAGTAAGGCAAAACAGAGTATAACCATTTATTATATTAGTGATTTATTTAATAATATTAAAAATCAACTATAGTGAGAAGAAACAGTAAATATTTTCAGTAATGTATTTGCTTTAAGAAAAAAGTGGGAAGATGCAATTATAGAACATTACTTTTTATTGTGATGGATATGTTCATTATCTTGATTATAATGTTGATTTTTAAGTTATCCACATACATCAAAACTTAGCAAATTACATAATTTAAGTAATAACTGGCTTATGTTTCAGTTAAGCCTCAAATGTTATTTTCTATTTACATATCATTGCATAAATGAAATGCTATTTATGTTATTTTTATAGTACAGCTTTCAAAAATATAGGTTTTATACTTAATTATCTTGGAATAATGAAATTAATCCATACAAATAAAGTATGCACCACTAATCATCACTGTGTGATAAGAAAAATAGAATACTAGGGAAAATGATTTTGATTGGCAGAATTAAAGGAAATTAAGAAATATACCATTGTCAGAAAACCATGCCTATTATGTATAACCAGTTAAGTGAATAAACAGAATATTTAAACCACATATGCTTTCTGGGGACAGTGATTAAAGTCTTCATTATTCTTCCTTGAAATAAACATTCAGTAAATATGGGTTGAATCAGCATGAAGTTTTATGTTTATTTGAGAATTTTATACAATATATTTGGTCATATTCATTTTCTCCCAATTCCTTATGTTTCTCTCCACCTTCCTGCCTACTCAACTTCATGTTCCTCCTCCTTAACAATAAATAAATAAATAAATAAGTAAATAAATAAATAAATAAATAAATAAATAAATAAATGCAATTCAGTCTTCTTGATCAACTACTTCCAGTCACTGGACCTGAGAAAGTTTGCCAATATACCCAGTGCCACTCTACTGAAGAAAACTGACTTTCCCCTTTCTCAGAAGCAATCAAATGCCAATAACTTCTTGGGTAAGGCTGCCACTTCATGCCAATCTTCCCCCCTTATTGGAGTGTTTTTGTTGTTACTGTTTTGTTATTGGCTTTGTTTTTGCTTTTAATTTGTTGTTGTTTGTTTGGGCTTGTGCAGCTCTTGTGCATACTATCACAGTGTTCATGAGTTCGTCCATGCACCTGCATTTTGTACCTGGGAAATGCTCTTTCCATGATGTCATCTCTCCCTACTGACTCATAATTTGTCAATTCTGTCTTCAAACAAGATTCCTGAGGCTTGAGAGGAAGAATGTAATCTAAACATTCCATGTAAGGCCAAGCATCCCAAAGTCTTCTCTGCCAACAAAAATCTACTGCAAGGATCTTCTCCAATGAGAGTTGAAAGATACTCTCAATGAAGCATTTAAAATCACTTTAAAATATTTAGGTTTAAAATGTTGACACAAAATCCCTGTTAGAGGTAACATTTTTGTTTACATTAATAAGTCACAAACTGCATGTTGGTGTACCTGTGCTGGAGTATTTTTTTTTCTGAAATGTATATGATTTTTCTTCCTCCTGACCAGAATATATCTCTAATTTTTCCTTGTATCTGAGCAGTGTTTACTGATGATATCTCCCTCCCATTGACACTTTGTCTGATTGCTTCAATCGACCATATAACTAAGAGTTTCTTGATCGTATCTAACTTATGCCTTCTCTTGTCACATTTGAACCATTATTTCTTGTCTAACCATCTTTAACTCTCTTGAGTGATTCATCCTTTCAGGAATTTTAGTTATCCACAAATATAAGAAAGAAGAGGCATATCTCATTGCCTGACAGTTGATGAAAATTGAGACAACTCTATTTTAGAGATATCAGGACTCTAGGGCATGTGGAGAGAACTGAGGTGGAGGAAAACCATGTTTTGGTGACATGAGGTAAGGTCACTAATCATTTATATTCATAGCTCCCTGAAGCTATTGTTCACTTACCAAAACTGTAATGGTTTAATTTGCCTTCTTTGCTTTTATATCATGTACTCTCCTAACCCCTATGCTTTGAACTATATCCACATGCATAGCTTTTTCTCTAAATGCTGAATATAATATCTTTAAAAACTCAAAGAATTGCAGAATTTCTTACAAAGTATCAAATTATTGTGTTTTGTAATAACCACACCATCCATATTTGCTTTTCATTTTCCAATAGCTCTGTGTATTTGTTTTATGGTTCTTATAATATCAAGAGCCCATATTCTTTTTTTTTTATTTCTTTATTTATATGCAAATTTCTCCATTCCCAGTTTCCCCTCCAAAAAACAA
>NW_022196903.1:56905254-56935095 GCF_008632895.1 Mastomys coucha
AACACGGTATGCACTCTCTGATAAATGGTTATTAGTGAAGAAGTCTGGAATACAGGAAGAACAATCCATATTCTTATAATATCAAGGAATAAATGATTCACTGGAAAATCTATGAGCCAGGACATATGGGGACTGTCTCAAGAGTACTGGTAGGTCCTGAGCATGAAAACTTATGAATATGAAATATATGTTAATGAATTGAAAACAATATAATTGCATTTTCTGATATAAGATACTTTTGCCTAGAAGTTTATATTTTCAACAATTTAATCCCTTACCCTCTTCTCTTCATTCTATTATCAGTATTTAAAGGAGTGAACAGATATATAGTATAGATGTGTGCATCAGTTACAAAATGACCTAAAAACCACTTTTAAAAACATGCACTTTTCTCATTTGCATAGAGCAAACTTCTAAATCTTCATGTCTGTGATATGAATGAGAGTGTCTCTATAGGCCTCTTCTAATGCTTTGTCCCCATTGGTGGACTGTTTAGTAAGGGGTAGGAGATATGGCCTTATTGGAGGACGTAGGCCACTGAAAGTGTGCATTCAGCTTTCTATTGCTCTCTTGCTCTCTTTCTGCTACTTGCCTGTGCATCATGATGTAAGCTTTCAGCTACCAGCACCATGCCTGCCTGCCACAAAAGCCTTTGAACTGAAAGGAAAGCCACAATTACAATGCTTACTTTTGTAGGTTGCCTTGGTTCCAGTGTCATTTCACATCAGTAATAACTAAGCAAAGTCTAAGCACTCAATGTCTTAGTACATGTTTTAAGAAATGGATACTTAATCCTCAGAAAGGAGTTCTATACCATATGTCATTAAAGAATTACAAATTGATTAGTTGCAAGAATAGTTAAAATCTATCATTACCTCATGCTGGGACCAATATGAAGTGATATGAGAACACCAGATGGAAAGCCATATTGAAAGGTAGCTCCCAATCACTGCACAGTATCCCCATTGGATCTAGGCATTTTGTTTGTCATCTCCAAGAGAGTGAATTTATAGGATCTGACAAAATAATTGAACATAAATATTGAAGTCAGCTTTATTTATTAGTACTCTAAACTAAAATTTAAAAAAGCATCCTTTAATATATTACAAAATGTATGTGGCCCAAAGAGAGGCTGGACCAAAGATAGACAGGAAGGAACCTTACATGCAAGCTGATAGGTGAAAGGATCCAGCCTGAAGTCCACATTCTTTGTGGATTCAAACTACATGAAGTTCTGAGGAAGACAGACTTAGAGAGAGAATAAAAAGTTCAATACTTGACAGGAACTTAGGTCTGATGGAAGAGAAAAGATGGAAGAGGAGAATTTTCCACAAGAAGCTCAAGAAAAAAGAAAACCAAAATGTGGACACTTCATTCCTTCTTAAAAGGGGGAACAAAACACCCATGGGAGGAGTTCCAGAGACTAACTATGGAGCAGAGATTGAAGGTAGGACAATCCAGGCCAATAATAGCTGTCTCCTGAGAGGATATGACAGTACCCAACTAATGTAGAAGTAGAGGCTCACAACCATCCATTGAACTGAGTACAGGGTCCCCAATGAGGGAACTAGAGAAAGGACCAAAGGAGCTGAACGGTTTGTAGCCCCTTAGGACAAACAACAATATGAACTAACTAGTACCCTCAGAGCTACCAGGGACTAAACCACCAACCAAAGAGTGGGACTAATTGCTTCAGCAGCATATATATAGTAGACGGTGGTCAAGTCGGTCATCAATGGGAGGAGAGGCCCTTGGCCCTGTAAAGGTTCTATGCCCTAGTATAGGGGAATGCCAGGGCCAGTAAGCAGGAGAGGGTGGTGTGGCAAGTAGGGAGAGGAGGGAGGGAACAGGGGTTTGTTCTTGTTGTTGTTTTGTAGGTTTTTTTCTTTGTTTTTTTTTGGGGGGGGGTTGGAGGGAAAACTGGGAAAGAAGATATTGTATAACATGTAAATAAAGAAAATATCTAATAAAATAAAAAAAGAAAAGAGGAGAATTTTACATTTGACAGCGTTTATTCAGACAAAGGAACATGGGTGGCATTTGAATATTTTTCAAACCAACTTAACAACACAGTGGAGCATAGCTAGAAGTATTATTCTTTTATGGACATAATGAAGCAAGGCTAAGCTCTAAATAGTAACTCCATTGTTACTAACTCCCTGGAAGATGCTCATGAGGGAGGAATTGCTACAGATGAAGTGTACTTCTAGAGGATAAATATTTGCATTATCTATTCAACCTGTCCCCACTTTTAAAGTTTTTGTCAATGAACACAGTGATTTGCTTTAGTATAAATGTTTGTTCTAAATATACAACTTGAAATACACAAACCTTGGTCAAGGTAGAGGACTACAATAGTTTCACTTATCAAGCCTTCTAGAATATCTCAGGAGAAATATAGATGTGTTAAATATGGGAATGTGTCAGGTGGTGTTGGTGCATGTCTTTAATCTGAGAACTCAGGAGGCAGAAGTAGGTAGATCCCTTTGAGTTCCTGAGCCTGGTCTACAGACCAAGTTCCAGAACAGTCAAGGCTACACAGCAAAGCTTCTCATTAAAACAAACAAAACAAAGTGAAACAAAAACAAAAAACTGGAAATAGTGTATTATATACACACATACATTTTACAGCATTATTGAGGTTAGTAATACTCATAAATATATAGTAGCATATATTTAATATACTATTATTCTCCATAAAACATAATACAATAATATACAAATATGAGGAATGTCATTAATAGTTTAAACATATACACATGCATATACAAGGGACAAAAGTAAGTCCAGCAATTGTTTTAATTAGAACTTATTTCATCAATGGTTTCATTTGTACAACTGATTCATTTTTTACGGGAAATTTCCAGAGTCACTCACAAGTAAAACGTTCACCATCCTTTAGTTGTTTTGACACACTCAAAGAATGTTAATCCTCATTGCTTATTGTATCTCAATGTTTTAAATGAGTCTGTAATAGTCAGAACTTGTTTTGAGAGTGTGAGGTAGAGTTTGTAGAAAGGAGCTGTACCTGAAAAGACTGACTGAGTAATTAAAACTTGATCATGTGGACCAGTTGGAATGTTGCAATCCCAGAGTTTAATGACAGTGCATGAGGGACTAGCTTTAGCCTCATAAATAACCATCTTTGTTCCAGTTTTCTGTTGGAACCATCAGGCTCACAAACACATAAAACTCTTTGGAATATATTATATTAACAGAATAGTATTGTTCCATCAGTCACATATCTAAGAGTGTTGTCATAGTATGTGCCAGGCTTGCTATCACCTACCTTCCTGACGTGTTCAACAATGTATTTGAAAAGTATATTAATGTGTCACTATAAAACACATATGTATCAATACAAAACACATATAAAACTATCACCATATTGAAACATGAAATTTAGATTGCCCTGGGGCCATGGTTATAGTTAAAATTGTCTCCAGAACAAACTATCTTCATCCTTCTTGAAATGAACCAGGCTTTCTTATCAATAAGAGGGACCAAAGTAACGAAATAAAAGAATCCAACAATGACAATATTCTTTTTAAAAATCCATAAGAGTGAAAGGTCTTTTAACTAACACATCTGTCTGAGCTAGCCTTCTAGTTTTATTAGCTAATTGGCAAGTAGCTAGAACTAATTGATAGACAGAGCCATGTAAGCTTCATCAGCAGAGCCAGCTCTCAGGAAATACGAGATTGTGTAAATAGAGTATTTGATTAAGTTGTAGAGCCCCAGGGAATGGCCTGGACTCTGGCTATGTAAATATAACAGATGGCTAAGCAAATGCAATGTTGTACTAAGGATAGGTTTAGTGCAGTGATATGTGTTTACATAGAGGATTTAAGAGACAGAGTGACCAATGCCTAAAGCCTAACCAGGTATTGGCAACATTTTCCAGCCTCTGAAGTTATATAAGAACAGGGAGAATTTTTTAAGTGGTCATTCCAGAGAATATTTACCGGCTTAACTGTTCACAACATCTTTTGTTATGTTTTACATGTTTTCATAAGTGTTGTTTCCATAGGAAGCTGTTGAAATAGTGGTCCTCATTTAGTTAGTTCATGCAGCACATGTCACTTTCTCCAGGAAAGAATTAGTAAGTAATCCTTATTGAAAGACAGCAGATGAATAAATGTGCATTGAAATTTAAATACCAAGTGGCCTTTCCCACAGATCTCTTTAATCTTAACTTTTTACATTAGGTATAGTTCCTTCCCATGCACACTGGGGAGATTAAGGCTAAAAAAGAAGAGAGGGTTATACCAAGAAAAAAGTTCTTGCAGCAACACCATACAGATCAAAAGAGATTATAGCAGTAGACCATCCACTGAAATGCCTTCCTGGCAAGATTTTAATACATGAAAAATCATTGTCTCTTTGCTTCTTCAGAGAAATGAAAAATAATTAGGAAACATTTGTAGTAAAAGTATATTTTTGGTATACCTTACAAATTTCTATTAAAGGCTATGACAGTACCCGACTAATACAGAAGTAGAGGCTCACAGCCATCCATTGGACTGAGTACAGGGTCCCCAGTGAAGGAGCTAGAGAAAGGACCAAAAGAGCTGAAGGGTTTACAGCCCCTTAGGACAAACAACAATACGAACTATCTACTATCCTCAGAGCTCCCAAAGATTAAACCACCAACCAAAGAGTATACATGGTAGTACTCATGGCTTCAGCAGCATATGTATAGCAGAGGATGGCCTAGTCAGTCATCAATGGGAGGAGAGGCCTTTGGTCTGATGAAGGTTCTATGACCCAGTGTAGGGGAATTCCAGGGCCAGGAAGTGGAAGAGGGTGGGTTGGTGAGCAGGGGGAGCGGGAAGGGAACAGGCATTGTGTTTTTGTTTTTGTTTTTTGTTTTTTTTTTTTTTTTGGAGGGGAAACTGGGAAAGGAGATATCATTTGAAATGTATATAAAGAAAATATCTAATTAAAATAAAATAAGTCAGGTAGATGACAGGACAAAAATAAATTCTTTGTAGGAAATATAATTAGACACAGGAATAACTACATAAAATGCAATAATCAGAATTAAATATTTAACAATACTCATATTTTTAGGACAATTTTATTCATGAAAACAATTTTATTCAAGAAAGAAATCTTGAACCATATTGAAAACAACACCAATTTTCTCCATGCAGTTCCTCTCATATTTCAACTTGTCTCCTCTAATTTTATATCTTTCTTTCTTTCTTTTTCTTTCTTCTCTCTTTTTTTGCTTCTTTCTAGACTTTTAAATATTTTATTGTTTTTATTACATAGATATAAAGATATGTATGTATCAGCATGTGTTTATGTAAAACACATTTATGCAGATATGCAAATATCCCTGGAGGCCAAAGAATATCTGATCTTCCGAAACTGCAATGGTGGCTATTGTGAGCCACGTAATATGAGTTGTGAGGTGACCCAATATATAAGTATATGTATGTGTATATGTACCTACATATGTTTAAACATATATACATATATATACAAATACACATACATATGTATACATGTATATTTATATTTATATATAATATACCTTATATATTATGTACAGTATATTATTTGTATTATACTATATATATATATACATATATACACATACACTATTGAATCTAATTAGTATGCCTATATGCACATAGGTATGAGGTTATCCACTGTAGCATAAATAACCTACCAGCAGCCACATACTTACCCCTAAATAACTTTTCCTCCTCCAATAGTTATCAATTGCCAATAGATCCTCAAGTTAAGGACAAGCATTGTACATTCCTCCACCATCTATGCAGGAATGTTCACTAGTTTGATCATCTGTTTGTCATATTTAAGTAAAAATCTTAACACTATTCTAGAATTTATACTTATTGTAACTAATACATGCAAATAACAGTATACGCAGTTATCTCAAGAAGTATTAGGAATGGAAAAGGAACTGTATCATCCAAAGGTCAGTCATTCTAATACACACCTAAGTTCAGCATACCTGGTGAGATGTATATCATGTCCTTGCTAAATAGGACTGATTAATTAGCTTCTGGTGTATAGAATACACATGCTCAGGGATGGCCACCCATGGTTCAGTAGACCTCTCATATCAATCATTAGTCAAGAAAATTCCCTATATAGTTGACTGTGTTCCAATCTTAGGGAGGCATTTTTTTTTTCAATTTAATCTCCTTGTTACAAGATGACTTGAATTAAGTTAACAAAAACTAACCAGCACAGATACTTCATTCATTATGGATATGGTCCAGAACTCATATTTGAAGTAAGTATGGCCTGTGACTGTGAGTAAGAATGTGAGAAAAATCACTAGATAACAAAGTTCAGAGCAAAATCTCTTTAAATGACTTCATTTTATTTTATGAAATTATTATAGACAAGAGTATATTTAAAGATGATACTGAAATGTCTATAAAAAGCTGTGTTGTTCAATATTTAACAATTTACTTTAACACTATAACATTCTCCTTTGATTATATCTTTGGCTTCCTACAGAAATGGTTGCCCTTGGAGAAACAGTCAAGAACATAATTTATGTTCAAAAATACTACCCAGTTCTATGCATAGGAGAGCAAGCTTGGGATCTGCTTTACTATCATGACGAGTTCCTGCCCTTACTGTGTCTTACATCTGCAATCTTGCCCGTATAAAGTCATATGCTGCTGGGTAGGAGAAGCACTCATTAAGTAATGAGTATAAATAATAAATATTGCAATCTGTTGGGACAAATGGATATGTAAACTCATCTGTATGTATTTGAGAAACTGTTGTTCAATGTCTCTCCGGATCATTTAAAGCATGATCATTTTCCATTAACAAGTCAGGAAGAATAATGACTATAGAAAAAAACTTGACTTGAGTCTTTTTTTCTTTTTCTCTTTTAAGGAACTTTGTATTTGTATGTGTGTGTGTGTGTGTATGTGTGTGTGTGTGTGTGTGCATGTGTGTGTGTGTGTGTGTGTGTGTGTGTGTGTTGTCTCTGTCTTTATTAACTTGACCCAAAATAGAGTCATCTTGGAAGTAGGAACTCCAATTGAGAAAATGCTTCCATAAGACTGAACTTCAGGTAAGTATGCAGAGTATTTTCTGGATTAACTACTGATGGGAGATGCCCAGACAACTGTGGGTGGTACCATTTCTGTGTGTATCATCCTGGAGTAAAGAAAATACCAACATAATAGAACCATGAAAAATAAATAAGTAAGCAGCATTCCTCCATGATGGCAGCTTTTCTGTCTACCTCCAGGTCCCTGCCTCTAGGTTCCTGCTTTTACATTCTTCCCTGCCTTCCTTCAGTGGTTAACTGAGAAGGGGAAGTATAGAACGTAATGGACTCTTTCTTTCATGTGTTGCTTTTAGTCATGGTGTTTGTCACAGCAATGGAAAGCAAACTAGAATAGAATTTGGGATCAGAGAATAGGATACTGCTGTGAAAGACTTGATCATGTCCTGCTTGAGAAGACTGTGAAAGAATTTTTGACCTTTGGAATTGGTAGAGCTCTTGAGTGCTCAGATTTTAAGGAGCTGTTCTTTGGGAGCTTGGAAGGTCTGAATGCTGAATGAAATGCAAATGCTGGTAATCTGGTTTATGCTGTTTCTGAAGGAAATTGGAGAATGCCTCAAAGACTTTACAACCACCGACTATTTGTGTGCTATTTGAATATAACAATCTGTGGTTTCTATTCATGTAGGGCTGAAAGAATCAGCTGTGATTAGTAAGAGACAAGCCCCACTGGAAAACAAAACAAAACAAAGCAACACAAACAAACAAACAACAAACCACAACTACCACCACCACCATGAGAAAACAAAACCTTGTTTCACTATGCCAATTGGTACTGACTGGATGGGTCTTAGAAATTAGGTGTGATTAGCAAGAGAGTGACGTTATTGAAGTAACCTCTTCTGGAAAGATTTTCTTCAGAATTAGCACAAAGTAACTGTGGTCAAGAGGATGAAGGGTTGTATCTCAAGTTGGAGGACAAATGTGGTGACATGTATGAGAGGTTCACCAGTGTTTATTTTGAAGGCATAAAGGACTCATGTATAGGACTTGAGGATCGGCAACATAAGGCAGCTTTGTAGTCTCTGCAAAAATTCTCAGAGGCTGTTCTTAAAGCCACATCCTCCGTGACACATAAAGCCCCAGAATACAAATTCATGGGAGAAGCAAAGATATATTAACAAATAGCAGGGTCAAAGTTCCTACAGAGAGGCCGTGAAACTATTTATGAAGGTACTGTGTTAGTTGGCGTGGATAAGCGGTGTACTAGGACTTTTACATTAATGGATTTTGGGTTTGCTTTGATCTGATTGTCATCATGCCCTGCTTCTCGCAATAAGAAGAATATAACTGATTTATTTGTTTGTTTGTTTTTTCATTTTACAGGAGACCATTTTACAGTAGAGACAGTAGACTTTCATAGAGACATTGGATATTTTAAGAGATTAAAAATTTAAAGTGTTTGAATTGTATATAAAATGTGGTATGTTAAAAATTAAAATATACTTTATATTAAAGTAACATGATCATGAGGACAAGCAAAGAAAGAAAATTTATAATTTCATAGTGATGAAATTGTGGGTCAATTGCAAGGGATAAATTCTAGAAGTAATAATAGCTGTTTTTTGTTATTATTAATTGTTGTTGTTTCTTGTCAATTTGATATAAACTAGTATAATCTGGAAAAGGGGAAGCAAATTGAATACATTTACATAAGATTGTACTTTGTGCATATAGTGGGGGTATTTATTGGATTAATAATGGATATAGAAAAGCCCATTCCTCTGTGGGTGTTGCCACAAATGTGCATGAGGTCCTGGGTTCTGTTAGAAGGCTGACTGAGCAAACCATGGAGAGCAAGCAACATTTTGCCTTTTGTCTTTTCTTGCATTTTGTCTTTTCTTTGCATTTTGCCATTTCTTTAGTCCCTGCTTCTAGCTATTGCTAGAGATCATGTTCTGGCTTTTCACACTGATGGACTGTGAAGTGAAAGTGGAAGATTATCTGAGTCATTATGGCCACCTAAAGATTGGGGAAAGATCTTTATTAACCCTATATCAAATATATACAAAAACCTCAAGAAGTTAGACTCCAGAGAACCAAATAACCCTATTACAAATGGGGTACAGAGAGAAACAAAAAGTTCTCAACTGAGAAATCTCAAATGGCCAAGAAGCACCTAAAGAAATATTCAACATCCTTAGTCATCAGGGAAATGTAAAGTATAATGACCCTGATATTCCACTTCTCACCAATTAGAATTACAAGATCAAAAACTCAGGCAACAGCAGATGCTGGCAAGACTGTGAAGGAAGAGGAACAATATTCCATTGCTGGTAGGATTGCAAGCTGGTAAAACTACTTGGGAAAACTACTTGGGTGGTTCCTCAGAAAATGGGAAATAGTTCTACCTGAAGATCCAGCCATACTGGGGATATACCCAAAAGACACTCAAACATATAACAAACACATATGCTCCATTATGTTCTTAGCAGCCTTACTGATGATAGCCAGAAGCTGGAAAGCAACCCAGACATCCCTCAACAGAAGAATGAATACAGAAATTGTGATACATTTAAACAATGGAGTACCACTCAGCTATTAAAAACAATGAATTCATGAAATATGCAGGCAAATGAATGGAACTAGAAAATTTCATCCTGAGTGAGGAAACCCAGACACAAAAGGATACACATGATATGTATTCACTGATAAGTGGATATTAATCCAAAAGCTCAGAATAACAATGATACAACTCACAGATAATATGAAGCTTAACAAGAAGGAAGACCAAAGTATGGATGCTTCAACCCTACATATAAGGGGGCATCACAATAATCATGGAAGGTAGATGGAGGGAGGGAGCTGGGAGGGAGAGGAGAGGGGAAGGGAAAAATGAGGGGGGTCAGGATCAAGTATGGGAAGAGAAGAGATTGAATTCCAGAAGGTCAGGAAAATGAATAGAAATATGTAGCAGCAGAGGTGAGGAACTGAGGGTATCCACTAAAAAGTCCTAGATGCTAGCAAACTGAAACATTTCGAGGAACCAAGAGGGATGACATTAGCTGAAGTATCCAACAAATGGGGAGATAAAACTTATAAAGATTATATCAAGTAGATAGGCACTGCTCCTAGTTGAAGAATGGGGCCACCCACCCATATCAAAAATTTTAACCCAGAATTGTTCCTGTCCAAAGGAAATGCAGGGACAAAAAAAAGGAGCAGAGACTGAAGGAAAAGCCACCCAGAGACTGTCCCACCTAGGGACCCATTCCCCAACATTCTTGCTGATGCTAAGAAGCGCTTGCAGACAGTAGTCTGGTATAGCTGTCCCCTGAGAGGCTGTGCCACCTCCTGACTAATTCAGATGCAGATACTCATAGCCAATTATCTGAGTGAGCCTGGGGACCCCAATGGAAGAGTTAGGGGAAGGACTTCAGGAACTGAAGAGGTTTGCAACCCCACAGGAAGAACAACAATATCAAATAACCTGAATTCCCAGAGCTCCCAGGGACTAAACCACCAACCAAAGAGTATACTTGGAAAGACCCCATAGCTCTAGTATATGTAGCAGGGGGATTGCTTTACCTGGCATCAATGGGAGGGGAGGCCCTTGTTCCTGTGGAGACTTGATGCCTCAGTGTAGCCTGGATGCTAGAGAAGTGAGGTGAGGGTGGGTAGAGTAGACCCTTCTAGAGACAAAGGGGAGGGGAAATGGGATGTGGAGTTGTGGAGGGGAGTTCACCAGGAAGGGGGACAATATTTGAAATATAAACAAATAAAATAACCAATAGAAAAGTGTAAGATGAAATACACACGCTTTGCCACAAGCTGACTATGGTAATGAAGTTTATTACAGCAAAGGAAATCAAATTGATCAGTGTCTAAGTCTTTTCTTCTTATGGGCAGAACTATAATAATCACTTTTACATCCAACATGAAGAAAGTCGATTAATGTATATAGGCCATATCTAATTCACAACACATGATCAGAAACTCGTATGGCCACTTATAAAGATTAAGTTTTAAGAACCAACAGAAATTGTTTAACCATTGTTAAGGCTAGCACTGTGGGATAATATCGTGTTTAATTTGTCTAGAAAGCATATCTTGAGCAAGTTCTAGAATACACAAATATTTCCAACAATTTCTAAGAGAAAACAAATTCGTTATTTTATGAAAATGATAAATTTGTAAATTTTATGATTGATTTATATGTTTAGCAATACCCCCTAACTGTCTAACTATAAAGGAGAAAAAATGCATTTGAAATAAGACAGTGTGTTGTGTTTTCTTTGTTGTTGACATGCTATAACAAAACCAAACGTCCCACTAACAGCAAAGAAAAGAAAATAATCAAACAACAAAAACAGATAAAACATTAAAATAACAAACAAAACAATAATACCACCTAAAACATCCTTAGTCGTCAGGGAAATGCAAAGCAAAACAACCCTGAGATTTCACCACACACCAGTCAGAATGACTAAGATCAAAAACTCAGGTGACAGTGGATGTTGGAGAGGTTGTGGAGAAAGAGGAACATTCCTTCATTGCTGGTGGGATTGCAAGCTGGTACAACCACTCTGGAAATCAGTTTGGTGGTTCCTCAGGAAACTGTACATAATACTACCTGAGGACCCAGCTATACCACCCCTGGGCATATACCCAGAAGATGCTCCAACACGTAATAAGGATACATGCTCCACTTTGTTCATAGCAGCCTTATTTATAATAGCCAGAAGCTGGAAACAACACAGATGTCCCTCACAGAGGAATGGATACAGAAAATGTGGTACATTTACACAATGGAGTACTACTTAGCTATTAAAAACCATGAATTTATAAAATTCTTAGGGAAATGGATGGATCTGGAGAATATCATCCTGATCGAGGTAACCTAATCACAAAAGAGCACAGATGGTATGCACTCACTGATATTAGCCCAGAAGCTTGGAATACCCAAGATACAATCGACAAACCAACAGAAACTCAAGAAGGAGGAAGACCAAAGTATGGATATGTCAATCCTTCTTAGAAGGGGAAACAAAATACTGACAGAAGGAGTTGCAGAGACAAAGTATGGAGCAGAGACTGAAGGAAGGACAATCCAGCAACTGCCCCACCTGGGAATTCTTCCCATGTCCAATCACCAAACCCAAACACTATTGTGGATGTCAGCAAGTGCTGGCTCCCAGAAGCCTGATATAGCTGTCTTCTGAGAGGATCCACCAGTGTCCTGCTAATACAGAAATAGAGGCTCATAGCTATCCATTGCACTGAGCACAGGGTCTCCAGTGAAGGATCTAGAGAAAGGACCCAAAGAGCTGAAGGGGTTTACAGCCCCTTAAGATGAACAACCAGTACCCTCAGAACTCCCAGGGACTAAACCATCAACCAAGGAGTAGACATGATGGGACTCATGGCTCCAGCTGCATATGTAGGAGAAGATGGCCTAGTCAGTTATCAATGGGAGAAGAGGCCCTAGGTCATATGAAACTTCTATGCCTCAGTGTAGGGGAATGCCCTGGCCAGGAAGCAGGAGAGTGTGGTTTGGTGAGCAGGGGAGAGGGAAGGGAATAGTTTTTTTTTTTTTTCTGGAGGCCAAACATGGAAAGGGAATATCATTTGAAATGTAAATAAGAAAATATCTAATAAAAATGTTTTATTGATTTTTTGTTAAGTTTCATACCCCAGTCCTACTTATATACCTATCCCTTCATATCCACCCTTTGCCTTTGCAACCTCTCCCCCAAAATTATAAAGCACACACACACATCACATACATCCATAGACCATGCACACACACACAAACACACACACATACACACACACAGCAAACAAAGTATAGAAAACATCTCATCATGTAAGGTGTAGGATGTCACAGTTTGTGCCACAATGCATTATTAAGGTTTCCATTGCTATGGAGAAACACCATGACCAAGGCAACTTTTATAAAGGACAATATTTAATTGTAGCTGGCTTACAGTTTCAGAGATTTAGTTTGTTATCATCATGGTGAGAAGCATGGTAGGATCAAGGCAGAAATAGTATTGGAGAAAGCTCAGAGACTTGCCTCTTGATCTGACTGCAGATAGGAGAGACTAACTCATAGTTTGGTGGTTTGAATATGCATAACCCAAGAAGTGGTACTATTAGAAGCCTCTCAGAAGCCTGATATAGCTGTGTTCTGATAGGATCCACCAGTGTCCTACTAATACAGAAATAGAGGCTCACAGCCATCCATTGCACTGAACACAGGGTCCCCAGTGAAGGATCTAGAGAAAGGACCCAAAGAGCTGAAGGGGTTTACAGCCCCTTAGGATGAACAACAATATGAACTAACTAGTACCCTCAGAACTCCCAGGGACTAAACTATCTTGTTTAGTGGTCTTGTTGGAGTATGTGTGTCACTGTGAAGGTGGGCTTTGAGATCCTTCTCCTAGCCTCTTTTGGATGAAGATATAGAAGTCTCATCTGTTGTAGTCCCATGCCTAGCTGGACGTTCCATTGATTCCTAAAGATTGTTGATTGAATCTCAATTATAGGTTCAGGACCTATAAGCTGAACCCAATTAAATATTGTCTTTTATAAGAGCTGTCTTAGTCACGGTGTATTTTGACAGCAGTAAAACCCTAACCAAGACAGAAGTTTGTACAAGGGACTAGGGTATTGCTGTGATAGGCCTGATCGTGCTTTTGATCAGAGGAATGTTGATTTGGGGACTGTTGAAAGCAGTAGAATGCTTTAAGGGGGGCATAATGAGCCATCCTAGTAGGAATATGGAAGACATTGGTGCTGAGGGTGATTGGAACTGTGCAGACTGGGCCCAAGAGGTTTCAATGAAAAAGAATTTTACTATGTGGCCGAGACACTGTTTTTGTAATATTTTGGTGAAGAATGTGGCTACCCCCATAAGTAACATACTTATGATTCCAACATAATCACACCTTCTCTAATAAGACCATACCTCCTAATAGTGCTATTTCCTGAGCCAAGCATATTCAAACCACCACATTGGTTCAAGTGATAAAGGGGTACTAAGAAGTGAAATGGAGCTTAAATCCTGTGTTCAAGGAATTAAACTGATTAAGGGAGTGGTGACATTAATGAAAGATCACAGCTAAGCTTATTGTTTATACATTTGCCATTGAACCAGGAATAGTTATATCATATTAAGCATTATTATTTCTTGGTTATTGCTTTTACTTTTAATCTGGAATGCATTACAATCCAGAAATGTAAGAAACAGGCTTTTGATCTTGATGTTGACATGGGATGACACACGAATTTAATCTAGACCTTGAGGCATAGTGGCCATGAAAAGTGTAGGCCTAGGCATAGTTGTAAAAGGCTTTTAATCCCAGAAGACAGAGGCAAGCAAAACTCTAAGTTCAAGGCCAGCCTGGCACAGAGAAAGTTTCAAGAAGAGAAAAACTTAGGTCTAGGCATGACTATACACTATTTTAATCCCAGCTTTCAGAAGGCAGAGCCATGAAGATCTCTGAGTTCAAGTTAGTCTATAAAGCAAGTTACATGACAGCCAAGCTGAGGCAATGAAACTTGGAAAACAGAAAGCTGGTAATGACGTAATAGATCAAAGGAGCATGTTTTAGCCCCAGAAAGCAGCAGAACTCAGCAGCTTCAGTCATGTGGCTCTGGCTTTAGATTCAAGAATAGAAGACGAATCATGGACAATTGATGCTTGTTAGCTGGAGGATCTGAGTTCTACATCTTAATCCAAAGGAAGCCAATAGCAGACTGTCTTCCATTTGGCTAGGAGGAGAGTCTCAAACCTTACCTCGACAATGATACACTTCCTCCAGTATGCCCACATCTACTCTAAAAAAGGACACGCATCCTAATAGTGCCACCCCATGTCCCAAGCATACTCAAACCACCACATTCTACTCCTGGCCCCACAGTCTATAATATTCTCAACAAAGTTCAAAGTTCAAAGGTCAAAGTTCATGCAGTCTTTTAATTATAATTCCCTATAAAATCAAAATAAAAAAGCTGATCATATATCTTCAACATCACAAAATATACATTACCATTCTAAAAGGCCACAGTGAGGATAAATATTGGACCAATACAAGACCAAAGACCAGCTGAGCCATCTACAAGCTTAGCATCTCCATGTCTGGTGTTAAAGCTGTCTTCATATCTCTAAGTCCTTTCATCTTTGTTGACTGTAATACAGTCATTTTTCTATATATGGTTCCACTGCAGCTTTCCTCTGCAGATATCCCACAGCTCTAGAATCTCAAACATCTTCAGGTATCCAAAGCAACTTCAACTTCATAGCTTCTTTTTCCAGTGTCTGGAATCAACATATAATCTTTTGGATTTCTCAAAAGAGCTTGGGTCAATTTTCTAGCTCTTCCCTCTGTCAAGGACCACCCTCCACTTGAATAAGGCTATGAGATAGAAGGGGTGTTTGAGACTGGTGAAACAAATGATTCGAAAAAATAGTTGGTCTCAGCTGATGGTGTATGCTGTACTCTAGATGGCTTTGTAGACAGCTCTCTGTAGATAGCTCTTGGCTCTGTAGTCTGTGCAAGACAGCTTTCTGCTTGAAACAGCTCTCTCTCACGACAGTACTCTCTGCTTGAGACAGATCTCTCTTGCAAAAAAAAAAAATTCTAAAAGCTCTATGGATAGTTTATAGATTTTCTAACCAAAGTCAGAAAAGCTGCTATGAAAAATTCTTCTTTTTAGAAAAGTTCTAAAAGTAATTCATGGGTTTTCTGGTCAAAATCAGAAAGCCAGAAAACATTCTGGAAGAGCTGTATTCACTCTTCAGCCTGTCTGTTCTAGATAGCTGCTTGAAAACATTCTAAAAGCATTATGTTAGCTCTCTATGTAATTCTTGAGATTTCTGACCAAGGCCAGAAATCCTGTTAGGAAAAATTCTAAAAGATCTCTCTGTCTGTCTGTCTATCTGTCTGTCTATCTATCTATCTATCTATCTATCTATCTATCTATCTATCTATCTATCTATCTATCTATCTTAAACCTAAAATAGCTGTGCTGACTCTCCATGGGTCTTTTAACCAAACTAGAAATCCTGTTAGAAAAAAAACTTGAAGATCTGCATTCACTCTTCAGAGATCTCCAGACATCCCAGGTCTGCTTAGAAAAAATTCTAAAAATTTTTAATAATTGCTATTGTTCTCTGCTAGCTCATCTCATGTAGACCAAAAGTCCAGTCTTTTAGTTACATTTGAATTCTTTGAAACCAATTCTGATTTAATTGTACCCATTTTGTATTCAGTCTCCATTTTGTTAATCAGGTGAAATTAAGTTCAGATTCTCAGACTCTACTTTCCAGTAGTTATTATTCATAGCTAACACTGAAGAATTCTAGTAATAGGCCAAAAAGTTATGTATGAATTATTTCTATTCTGAAATTACCCTGTTCACCACTGGCCCACTACCCCTCTGTGTTTGTTACTCAGGGCCAATTAGTGTAAAGGTTTGCTGATTGTAATTTGCATAGTTAGCCAAAATGTTATTCTCCTTCACTGCTTGCTTTTCAACTTTTGAGCCTAGTTTTCCTATAAAAAGCCTACCATGACAACAGACTAGTACCACAATTAGGCTTATAAGTCCTTTATGAGGTCCTGAATGTTGTATATCAGAATGTGGGTTAAATAAAATATTCTTGCTGAGATTACTGGTCATATGGTTTGTGTGGTGATTCATGAACC
Source organism: Mastomys coucha (assembly GCF_008632895.1). Taxonomy (NCBI): domain Eukaryota; kingdom Metazoa; phylum Chordata; class Mammalia; order Rodentia; family Muridae; genus Mastomys; species Mastomys coucha. The sequence goes on from NW_022196903.1 coordinate 56,921,977, forward strand.
CCAACAAATTCAGTCATTTATTCTAGGTTCCCTTTTGACTATTCAATGAATCAGCATTCCATGGTCTTAGCCCCTTGACTCTCAGGAAAAGAACAGCAAGTACATTTTTGTTTAACATTGCAAAAGAATTAAAAGATCTGCCTAGCTTTGTCAACTTAGCTGGCTGGGACCTTGCTCTTCAATCACCACTCCCTAAATCTCTTTATCTCCTTTCTTAGTATTTATCTGACAACCTGGTTCATAATGCAGTGTCCTCTGATTTTCCAGGTCTGAGGAGCCTCTCCTATAATTTATACTGTATCCTTATATTTTGTATAATTGAAAAACTATATATTTTAACCCATATTTTCAGAGTTCTGTTCTGCAGTCTAAAGTACTGAAGAACACAGCATTCTACTATTTTGCTGAGACTTTAGTCATAATCTGGCCTCTTGGACTTCTGCTGTCTCTTATTATCATGAAGTCATTAACCTTGGCAGAGAGCACATACCTTGAAGGAGAAGCATGAAATATGCACATTATTTTACAACAAGCGTTCCACCCACAGCAACCATCAATACTCATGGAATTCCAGCTCTTTCTGGCTCTGTTCCAGGGGTGGAGACCATGTCATTTAGTTTCTTACATAGACAAGCAGGACTTGGAAGCTCTTGCAGAACTTGAGGCTCTAGTTGAGTCCACTCCACAGTTGCTTCTGTTGCTTCTGTTCTTGGTGATCATTCCACAGTACTGGCATGTTCAATTCAATTTAGTCTTCCACTGTAACTAAGCTTCACCATTAGGCTCTCTTCATGGTTCCAAGGTTCAACTTATTTGCTTCAATCCTAGGCTGTCAACTCCACTAATGGCCTTTCCTGGCTTTTCACAGTATCAAACCACAGCTGTAATCCATGACTCCTTCATACCTTCAAAATAGGAACCACCTTGGTAATTCTTACATTTTACCAAGTCCAGCCTCAGCATGAGTTAAAACCTGGGCAATCTCTGGAACACAGTTTCTTTGTGCTCTCAGAAAACACTTCTCATAAGATTTCACCTCAGTGTTGTTGGTCTCTCCTTAATCAAAGCCAATTTCTTAGTTACAGCTAACCAGAATCAATTGTCCCATTAGTACCTTCTATTCTTGACTAAAGCCAGAGCTACATGGCCAAAGCTGCTGAGTTCTGCTATTTGCTGAACCTGGAACATGACACTTTGTTCTACTACATTATCACTAACTTTCTGTTTCCTATCTCCTTCACTGCCTAAGCATGACTATCTGCCGAGGACTAACCTTGGTTTGGTTGGGAGTCCTGAGGAATGGGTGTTTCAGGGAGCAAAAAGAACAACTTGAAGTTAATTATGGCATACAAGCCAACAGCCTTGAAGTCTGATCGAGATGGGTTCCTGGACAGTTCTCTGTAGATAGTTTTGGCTATGTGGTCTACTGGAAACAACTCACTGCTAGTCTACAGCTCTCTACTTGAGATAGCACTCTGTTAAAGAGAGCTCTCTCAAGCTAGAAGAAATTTAAGGAGGGGAAACTGGGAAAGGAGAAATTTACGTGTAAATAAAGAAAATATATATATAAAAAAAAAGCTCTAAAAGAGTTGTATTCATTCTCCAAGCAGTTCACTCTGCCTAGACTTCTCCTGCAGACCAAAGCTAGTCTTTTATTTACATATCAATTCAGTTATTTACTTAATCCATGTTCTCTTTTGATTATCCCATGAATCAGCATTATATAACCAGAAAGAGTCAGCAAGTGCTTTAAAACAAACAAACAAACAAACAAACAACCCCCCCCCCAAACCATGGTAAATAAATTCGGAGATCTGCTTGCCTTTGAAACTGCAGACAATAAACTAGCTAGGTGAGGTTTCATTTTCAGATTGTCATGCCCACCATGCCTTTGTCTAAATTTGCTCTGTTCCAGGCTGACTTTGAACTCAGAAATCTGCCTACCTTTGTAAATATAAACAATAAACTTAGCTGGGTAGGATCTTGTCCTGTGACCATCATTCCCCTAACCTCTTATCTTTTTCTTTAATATCTTTCTGAAACTCTGGCATGAAGAGCTCAGTTGAACATTACAAATTATTTTGCTTTCAAGTATTCATTTTATGATTAGCTTGCCCTCTAAATGAACTTAGCTACTACACAAACCCCAACTTGTTCCAGGACCCATGTCACCCTGGTAATAATCACAATTCCCCTGGGCAAATTGCCACTCCACTCCTAGCAACAACAAATCAGTTTTTTAAGGGAAAAGTAGCTAATGTCTAAAGTAGATTGATTAAGCTAGCAAACATTGTTCATAACAAGGTGAAATCATTACTCACCAATAGAAGTGCATCAAGCAAATGTAAACCAATCATGTTACTTCTAAGATGGATACCCCTCACACTGCTACCATGATAGTTTGTAGCAGCTCATCACACTCCCTCCCACTATGCTGGAGAGGTTGGAGGGGTAGAGCTCAAACTTGAATAAAAACTTTTTGCTTTTTTCATACAAGTTGGACTCCTGGTAGTCTCTGGGGGGACCTCAGAGTCTGGGCATAGCATGGCTCATAGTAAAGCTGCCTCTGTTCTTTTAGGTCTGTGAAGCCCTTCATATAATTTATATTATGATGTCTATTCTCAATTTTCACCTTGAGTGAGACCTATAGTGAAAATCATAGGTCCAGGTATGGTGGTATATGCCTTACTTACATTCCAGAAGACAGAGGGAAATTGATCTCTAAGGTCAAGGCATCCTTATATTTTTATACTTTAGAAATATCATAAATATATATATATATACATATATATATATACATATATATGTATATATATATTTGAACTCTTGCTTTCAGAGTTCTTTCCCACAGCCTTAAGAGCATTTCTGAAGGACTCAGAATTTTTCATTTTGCTAATGACATTAGACACACCCCCTGCCTCCTAGACTTTTTCTATCTCTGATTGTCATGGAGTCATTGACCTTGGCAGAGAGAACATTTCCCTGAAGGAAGAACATAAAATTAAATATATAAACTAACCTTATGCCTAGCAACTATCAATATCCATGGAGACCCACTTACTGCTGACTCTGCTCCAAGGGCAGGAACCATGTCAAGCCATCCTTTGTGCAGCAATAGCAGTCTCAGCAACCATTCTGGAACTTGCTTTGTAGATTAACTTTGAACTCAGATATCTACAAGGCTCTGTCTTCTGAATTCCTGGATTAAAGATTAGTTCCACCATGCCTGGACTTAAGCTTTTCTTTACATGGATGGAACTCAAATACCAGAGTTGCCTTGACCTTAGAGATCAATTTCCCTCTGTCTTCTGGAATGTAAGGCATGTACCACCATACCTGGACCTAAGATTTTCACTATAGGTCTCAATCAAGGTGAAAATTGAGAATAGATATCACAATCTATCCTTTGTCAATTTGACACATAATCATATCTCCTTATATCTAAACAAAAGCAATAACCAGGTTATTATGGTAAGGCCTAATATGATATAATTCTTTCTTGTATTATTGCAAATGCATAAGTTTAGCTGGGTGAGATTTCCCTCTGAATTCTACTTAATATCCGTGAACACAGAGTTTAGCTTCTTTCAACTTTCTGATGCTCCTTTACTTGTTGAACCATAAATTTTGTATTTTTCATTTCCTAACTTTCTATATTTGATCAAAATACTCTTCATGAGAGTAAACCAGAGGACACACTCTATGTGGGTTTTTATTGATACTTCCTTTGTCAGTGCAATTAATCCAAATTTCTCTACCTTAACCTTGGGCAAGTTCTTTGGACAGGGCAAAAAGATGCAACATTCATTACCAAAACATCATAAGAACAAGCTCCACAGTTCAAATCACCCTCAGCAACAATGGCTTCCATATTCTTACTTAGTGTGGCCCATTAAGTCCCACTTAAAGCATTCTATGACTTTTCAATCCAAAGTCCCAAAATATACATTCCTCCAAACAAAAATATGGTCATCTTCTATCACAGCAATGCCCTAATCCCTGGTACCACCACTATGAAGAGACATCATGCCTAAGTCAATTATTATAAAGGGCAACATTTAATTGGGGCTAGCTTACTGTTTCTGTCCATTATCATAAAGGTGGGAAATATGGCATTTTTCAGGGAGACATATTGTTGTAAAAGGAGCTGAGAGTTCTACATCTTGATCCAAACTTAGCCAGGAGAAGCTGACTCTTCCACACTGGGCAGAGCTTGAGTTCTAGGACACTTCAAAGCCCACCTACACACTGACATACTTCCTCCAAAAAAGCCTTACCTCCTAATAAGTAGCACTTCCATGGGCCAAGCATATTCAAACCACTACAAACAGTATATCCCTCTTTCCACACATCTTCAGATGGCAAATACTCATTGCAATGAGTCATTGTCCTGTTTTGAGATCTCTGGCTTCCTTATTGTTTCCTTATATCTAAACAAAAGCAATAACCAGGTCATAATAAGGCCTAATATTATATGCTTAGGGTGAGATATTGCTCTGAGGTCACTCTCTTAATTCTATTTAATATCCATGAACACAGAGTTTAGCTTCTTTCAACTTCCTGATGTTCCTTTACTCGTTGAACCATTCTCCTGGTTATTCCATTGTTGCCTTGTGTCATAGAGATCCTGCAGCATTGGATCAGTAGTAGTGACCTTTTCATGAATCCCAATCCTTTGCAATGATATAGGTTTTCAGGAGAGTCAACTGAGAACCTTGGATCTGGGCTTATATGGTAGCTGGGATGTTCAGCACAAAGGCTCTCTTTTACTTCACCAATAGGACAAGCTCCCCAACACTGCTCCAATTAAGCCACCCAATGCTGCTCTCCTGCTCTCCTAGTCTCAGAACAGACTTATCCACACCCTTGCCTCCAAATCTAGCTACATTCTGCTGCCCAGTGAAGTAGAAGACCTATTCTCCCATGTACTCAGCTAGAGTGTGACTGACCCAGCTAAGTTGTTCTCATACCTTCAGTGCTCACTCACTCAAGTCTTCAGTGCCAAGGCCAGCTTTACTGTATTTACTGTACTGTAAGGTACAGGGCTCACTCTCCAGATTGCTCCAGCTGACAAGCTGACCTCTCCTGCTGGCGTGATATTTTTAAGTGATTTAAGATAGTGGAGAAGTTTCATTCTTCTGTTAGGAGATACTCATTTTTTCAGTGGCATTTGTTAAAGAGATTGGTCATCACTTTTCTTGAAAGCTTTGTGAATTGGCTGCCCCTGATTAAACTACGTTTGTGTTTTCTGTTGCCTATTTTGGTGCCTCTTTCTTGATTTCACTACTACCCTTCTTTGGTTACTGTGGATTTGTATTTAGGTGTTGAGATCAAGTAGCATGATGTCTCCTATTTTGCATTTTTTTTTAGGCAAGTGCATTAGTCAAACCTTGTTACACACACCAGTATTTTCAAATGAAAGCTGAAGCAGAAAATGAGCAATTCAAGAATGTACAGTGTGAGCTCAAATCAGTTTTGTATGTTAACTGAAAACCTGCTTCAGAGTACAATATAAAGAATAGCAGAAGATAAGAAATAGCTCAGTGGTAGAGTGTTTCTCTAACATTCACAAGAGTCAACCATGGATCTTAAAATAAGAAGTTATTCCTTATAGATTTTAAATGTTTTTTTTTTTTACCACTAGGAGAAGATTTTGGGTTTCTACAGGCCTTGCATTGAATGTGTGTATTGCTTTAAACTATGTATATTTTAATGTTATGAATTCCCCAAAATTTGTCAACACGCAATTTCTTTCACAGTTTTTCCTTTTCAAAATTTTCACTGCATTTTAGGATTCAATGTAGAAACACTACTAAGTTGGTTAATAATATTTCTAAGTATTTTAGTACTCAATAACTATTGTTGATAGGTTGATTTCTATTTCAATCTGTAACTTTAATTGAACACAAAGATACTTGAGACTTCCTAAGCAGACCAGTATTTTCAAGTAATATTTGTGGTAAGTAGTCCCTAGAAGCAATTGCTGCTCCTATTGCTAAAATTACCATAGAAACATGGGGATTTTTGTGTTTATAATGTACAAGATTTTCAGATTTTCAATTCTCGGCCTTTCTTTTTATGATGGAGATTAAATTTCTACCAGAGAGCATAACTGGTTGAACAAAAATTAATCTGTAACTCATGTTGTCAGTTTTTGCTCTTGATAATAGTAGGTTACCAAATAAAGAATTTTTTTCCAGAATGCCATGCCTAAGATACCCCAACATCATAAAGAAATACAACATTTTCTTCAAGAAGAAGAATGGAAGAATCTGATGCATACACAGAGATGTCACTGGATTTCCTCTGCATTCATTCATGATGAAGATTACACACTTGTACTACTCATAGCCTGAATGGGAAGAATATGAAGAAGACTAAAACATCTGAGGATAGTATGAGCCTCAAGTATCACAATGCAGAACAAAGAATAGGGGAATTCAGAATAGATGTTAGAGGACAAGGGACAACTGTTAGTTGCAGCCTCATTTTAAATGTAATAGTATATATACTATTGTATATATTATATGTAAATAGTATATATACTTTTCCCATTAGCAAATTTCCATTGATTATCCTTATTTAGAAATTTTGAATAAACATCACTTTGAAGAAAGATTTTGGGTTGAAAGTTTGGGGTGGGTTGGTGTTACTATCTCAGTTCCTATTTGGCTACAGGAGGTGACCTCTTCAGTTTCCATATCCTCATTGTAGTGAGTCACAGCTAAGGTCACTCTCATTGGTTCTGGGTTTCTCCTTTGGTCTAAGCCATATCTTATCCTGGAGATGGCCTCTAGCTTCTCACCCCTGTCAGTTACAGATATCCATTCATTTTCATAGCCCTCTAGCCATCTCTCCTGTCCTTCCTCACATCTGATGCTAAAGTCCCCATTACCTTCCTCATAGCCCATCCCTCTCAGGTCCCTCCCTTTATCTACCTCTTATGACTATTTTATTCCCCCTTCTAAGTGAGAGTCAAGGTTCCTCTCTTGGGCCTTCCTTCTTGTTTAGCCTTCAAGGAATGTAACAAGATAGCTATATCTTATCTTTAATATCCACTTATAACTGTGTGCATACCATGCATGCCACTTTAGGACTGAGTTACCATACACAGAATGATATTCTCAAATTCCATCCATTTGCCTACAAAATTCATAGTCTTGGTTTTTAATAGCTAAATAGAATCCCATTGTGTAGTTGTACCACATTTTTTTTATCCATTTGTCAGTGGAGGGGCATATCAGTTGTTTCCAGTTTGTGGCTATTCAAAATAAAGCTGCTATGAACATAGTTGAGCAATTGTCTTTGTAAGATGTTGGAGCATCTTTGTGTATATCCTCAGGAGTGGTATAGCTGGGTTTTCAGGTAGAACTGTTCCATTTCTTAGAAAACAAAAAATTGATTTCAAAAGTGGTTGTCCAGGTTTGCACTCCCACCAGCAATAGAGAAGTGTCCTCCTTGCTCCACATGTTCACTTCCATGTGCTATCTCTTGAGTTGTTGATCTTAGCCATTCTGATGGTTATAAGATAGAACCTCAGAGTTGCTTTGATTTGAAATTGATCCTGCCTGTAAGTAATACAGAAATGGAAGAGGGAGCAAAGACTGAGGGAATAGCTAACCAATAACTGGCCCAACTTGGTACCTGTCCCATATCCAAGCACCAATCTCTAATACTATTGATACCTTGTTATGCTTGCAGATAAGAGAAGCATGCTCCACCCAGCAGCTCACTCAGACAGAGTTTTGAGATTCTTATGCAATAATAGGAGGAATGATTGTGGGTCCTAAAGCAGACAGAAACTCTACTGGAAGACTAATAGATCCAACTAACCTGGACTCTTGGGGTTCTCAGAGTCTGAACCACAAACCAAACAATATATGTAGGCTGGACCTAGGCTGGACCCTGTTCATATATAGCAGATGTGCAGGTTGACCTTCATGTGGGTCCTGAACAACTAGAGCAGGGGCTATCCTAAATGTTGTTACTTGCCATATTACCCAATTATGACCTTATAGAATGTAGTGAAAGATGGAAGGCCCTAATTGCCTTGTAAAGTCACATCTTCTTCAGCCAGAGGGCAGAAAGTGCCAGAAATCAAGATAAATTCAATCATGAGGTAACAGAAGACAGGAACCTTGAATGGCTGTCCCCAGAGAGACTCTACCAGTAGCTTACTGAAACAGATGCAAATATTTATAGCCAACCATTAGACTGAGGTTGGTGACCCCTATGTAAGAATTAGATGAAGGACTGAAGGGGCTGAAGGGGATGACAATCCCATAGAAGACCAACAGTGTCAACTAACCCAGACTGCTGGGAGCTCCCAGAAACTAAACCACCAACCAAAGAGCATACATGGGCTAGTCTGTGGCTCCGAGCATATATACAGTAGAGAGCTGCCTTGTCTGGCCTCAGTGGGAGAGGATGTGCCTAATCCTGTAAAGACTTGATGCCCCAGAGAAGGAGGATGCTGGGAGTGGTGTGTGAGGTAAGGGTAGGTGGTTTATGAGGTTGGTTGGGAGATCAACCCCTCAGAGACAAAGAGGAAGAGGAATGGGATGAAGAACTCTTGGGGGAGGTACCTGCAAGAGGGGCAACATTTGGAACGTAAATAAATAAAATGAAATTTTTGAAAAAGTATTGGAAAGAAAGAAAGATTTTGCATGGAGTAAGCTAACATTTGTGAGGTTACAAACATGCAAGTCAAGGATGACATCACCTACTCTTCTTTGGAAGTTTATAGCTTATCCCTACATTTTAAGATTTATGAGGTTCTATGGCAGTAACAAGCCAGTATAGTGATGGCACACTCTACCAATGGATAACGGAAAATAAGTATGTATAGTTTTATAATCCAAACAGCAGCCTGTGAAAGTATCCAGATTTCCACAGACATAACAATCTTCTGGATATATCAATGTTGGCTTCTACTTTTCCTTCTCAATACTTCTCTTTAATTATGAAGTTGACAATTCTTGAAATCACCTCTGGACTATGTCACCTGAAATCTTAGATTCAGAATCTATTTTGGTGGAACTTTGTGATTGTCAGACTGCATCACTACACACTACTTTTTGTAGATATTTCAGCAACATTATTAACATCTATGAACACACCACACAAATGGATAGTTCACCTTCATAAATAGAATTATTTTCCAAAGTCAGTTTATAAAATTATTTAAGTAAACATAAATCCACAAGATAAGGTACTCACTGTGAGACCATGAGATCACTCAGTGCGTACAGCTCCTACAACTCAGTCCCACATATACAATTTAGATTCTGGAATCTATGTAAAAGCTACAAGAGAGAAACTCTTCAAGGTTTTCTTCTGACCCCCGCATGCATATTTTGTAGTATGTGCTCTCTCTTTCTCTCTCTCTCTCACACACACTTAATATGCACACATAAAGTAAGAAGATAATTGAAGTAATTGAAAACAATGGAATTTTAAAATTTTTCATCAATTATATATGTTAAAAATCATTGTCATAATAAGTATGGATTTACATTCCTTTAGCATGTAATAAAGGACACTACTTGTTTATATGCATATTTATTCTACTCTGGAGGTTGGAGATTGTAAGTAATATCTATCTACATTCTCTATAGTATTATCATTCACCTTCAGATGTATAAAAGTTATTGACAGTGAATGGAGGGATGCTTAGCCAATAAAGAACTTATTGGTTGAATGGTGGGTTCCTGACTATATATAATGAATTCTCTTTACGGGGTAAAAATATGTGGATTCACAAATTATTGCCCAGCCAGTAAAATCAAGAGGTTTATTCCAAGTGCACAGAGAGATCCTGTCTTAACAAATTTTTGATGGGAGAATGAAAATTTAGCAATATTAGCCTTTAAACTCATCATGGAGAACATGCACACATGAGCACACCAACATAATGCAAACACCCTCAAGAATATATGTATATGTATATATGTATATATACATATATACATATATGTAACACAAAACCATCCAATTTTACCACACACATACACACACACACTCACACACACACACACACACACACACACACACACACACATATACACACACACACACATACAAATAGATCTTCAGTGTATGTGATATTGTAGACTGACAGCTTTAATCATTTCAAATTTGTTTATTCAATTTGTTATTTTATTTGGACTTACTACAATAACTATTTTAATTTATATTTGTTGTTAATATAATCAAATAGAAAAATTAAAGAGCTCTCACAAATTCCGGTGTTGTTAAGGATATTTTCTCAGCAGCTTACCATAAGTTTTCAAGCATAAATTTAGATCCTTTAGTGTGTATTATATCAATATTTGAATGGTATGTATACAACTAGATTTTAATTTACTTTTTCCAAATTTGCCTTTTTTTCACTTGGTCAAGAACTTATCATATATTTGTTAGTCTGTAATCTCACCTCATGTATTTTAGCCCTGCTCATCTAAAACACTTTATAAATTATTCAGCCTATACCTGAGATTGTCTTGAGCATCACAATATGGTGGTAGTTTCTGGGGAAGCTCTCAAACCTAGCTACTTTTCTTTAAAAATGTATACAATGTCCATGGATGTAATTGTCCATATAATATTTACCATTAGCCTCATTGCCAGATTTGCCTAAAAAATTATCTGAAATCATTGAAATTTAGTTCTAAATAATTTCCAAAATAAGAGGAGAATGCAAAAAAGACAGAATAAATCTAGATGGAAATGGTTTTTTTGTTTGTTTTTTTTCTGTTCTTTTTTTAATTAATCATTGTAGCCATTTACATTTCAAATGATATCTCCCTTCTTAATTACCCCTCTACAAACTCTCCATCCTATCACCCTCTCTCCTCTCCCATTTGCCTCTATGAGGGTACTATACCACCCACTCCCCCACTCCTACCTCACTGCTCTAGCATCCCCCTATGCTGGGGCATCAAGCCTCCATAGGATCAAGGACCTCCCCTTCCATTAACATCATATAAGGCCATCCTCTCTTACATATGTATCTGGAGTCATGGATCACTCCATGTATACTCTTCAGTTGGTGGTTTAGTCTGTAGGGAATCTTAATAGCCTGATTCGTTGATATTCTTATGGGGTTGCAGTCTCCATAAACTCCTTCAGTCCTTCCCCTAGCTCATCTTTGGAGCCCCTAGGCTCAGTCTAATGGTTGGCTGTGAGTATCTACATATGTTTTAGTCAGGTGGTAGTATAACCTCTCAGGGAACAACCATATCAGGCTCCTGTCAGAAAGTGCTTCCTAGCATCAGCAATAGAATCAGGGCTTGGTATCTGCAGATAGGATGGGTCCCTAAGTGGGGGGGGTGTCTCTGGGTGACCTTTCCTTCATACTTTGTTCCATTTTTTCTCCCTGTGTTTCCTATGGAAAGGAACATTCCTGGGTTAACACTTTTGAGATGGTTGGGTGACCCCATCCTTCAACTTGGGGCTGTGCCTATCTACTGGAGGTGGTCTCTACAGATTCTATCTCCACTTTGTTGGGTATTTCAGCTAAAGTCATCCCCTTTGGGTCCTGGTACGCTCTTTTTTCCCTGGCATCTGTGGATATGGAATCTTATAAAATGTAACATAAAGAAAAAGACAATCTGAATTATGTTCTAGGGACAACTGGAGATTACAAATGAAGAAGAATCATAGAATGAGATGATAATAATGTAACCAGTAAAAATGAAGGACAAAATATAAATGCATTTGTGTCTAACATATTATGATACCCAAACAAATTAAAAATAGATGAGATGGGTAATTAAAAAATAAAGGGATTGAAGAAAAATTAAAGTTGAAAAATATTTTCATACATTCCATTCAACCCAAAAACTCCAAAGAAAATAAATCCCTAGCCAAAGTTAACTCAGCATAGAAAGACTGATGTTCAACGTAGAGTTGTTGTCTTGTGGTTGAACTGCCACCACAACCAACTAAAGAGATCAGCAAATAGATCAGTCATGAGAAATAAACACAGATCATGTTGAGTCATTTGTGAGTCTCCACTCTGCTGCTAACTGCTCTTCTTCCTGGGCTAGGATGCAGCCTTGGGAGTCACAGCTACTCACACATCAGTCGGTTCTCTACAGGAAGAAGACAGAGACTCACTAGTACTTGTCTCTATTACTGGCTCTATTAATGGACAGTGTAGATCAGCATTTCCCAAGGAGCAAGAGCAGCAACTGCCTTCACATCTTCAGATCCACCTTGCTTCAGAGCTCACAAACAGCTTAGCTTCCTCTTGCACCTCTCCACCATTAGCTCTCTTCTTTCTCTCCCATCACTCTAACACCCACTTCCTCACTTTTGTCTGTGTTGTCTCAGTGCTTCAGGCAGCACCTTGGCTAAGCCAACCAGCTGTGCTTTTGTTAATTGTGAAAACTCTTCAAAATTCACAAATGTTCTGTTTGTTGCTTCATTAATGATTTCTATATATCACATGAAATACATCATCATCATTTGAAGTAGAAATGTGGCACTCATATGGTGTTTTGCTAAGACAGATTCACAAGGTGTTTTGCTGAGGCAAGACCTGTGGGAGGACACATGATGTTTGGAGAGAGTATAAATAGAAGTCAATGAGCAGTGATGGAGTACTTACAGAGCTAGCTTTGCAACTCTTAGTTGGTCTAGCATCTTCATCTTTGGTGATCTTTACCTTTTTCGAAAGAGGCACAGCAGAGAACTTCTCCTGGTGTCCTGGTTGTCCTGGTCACTCCTACTGACTCTGTCTCATGCTGATTTGGCAGTTTCTGTTAGATTGTGCCACCACTGCTGATTCCTATTTACCATCCTGACACTACTGAGTTGGGATGCTTGTATCCTGACAAATGGACATTGGAATCACCCCCATGGAATTATTTTTACACTGGTCCACACGCTGTTGTCCTACTTACTACATTTTCTCTCCTACTTTTGGACAGTGGGCTAGAAGTGGGGAGGAAGAGTTTGAGAACCTTTATTAAAAGAAGGTCTAAGAAAATCTAAGTCTACAATTATTTAGGTAGAAAGTAATATCTCATTATTTTAGTAAGGAATGTACTTTTTTTTTTATTTTAGATATTTTCTTTATTTACATGCGAATTTCTCCATTCCCAGTTTCCCCTC